>NC_090647.1:478107030-478407030 GCF_040937935.1 Hyperolius riggenbachi | reverse complement strand
GACAACCCTCTAGACAGAACGGCAGACACACATGTAAAAAAAAAAAAAAAAAAAAAAAAAAAAAAAGGATTCCTGTTAAAGGAATTCTGGAATTCTATCGATTCACATATTTTCAATTGACACAGGAATTGTTTGGGAAGTGTTGCTAAGTACTGGTGTATACATTTTTAGTAGCAACCTCTTTGTTTACTGTTATCAAAATGCTTTCAAACTTTACTGACAAAACTGACTCTGAGCCATGAGGAGAGGGGAAATTCCCCTCACACTTGATCAGATAACTCTGTGTAACTGTGTGTGACAGAGAGAACAGCTGCAGCTTCTGTGTCCTGTTTTGGACTGAAGTGTCTGTAGAGAGCAGAGGAAATGTAACTAATTGTTACAGCTTTTCATACTGTTTTTTGCTTTCAGAGTTTGTTTGATATTTGCTTTCTGTAGTCCGATATGCAACTCTGGCTGTGCATTGAAGTAGACACCCCTTCTGCAATTGATTTGTCCCAATATAGCTAATCCTACCCTCAGTAAATTACAGCTTTTGCCTCTGATATTTAACATGAAAGGTAGGGAAATGTTTACACAGCAACTTAGACATTATTTGTACATTGTCATTTTAGAACACTTGGGTATTGATAGTATTCCTTTAAGAAAGGACCTTTTCAAAGTAAACGGTCCTTTCGTCCCTCCTTCTAAGAATAAGTCAGATCCCTAGTCCTCTAAGGGCAGGAGATGGGCTCTCTACAAGTCACAGAAGCCTAAGGGCCTGTTCAGACTGCACACGTTTCCAGCTGCGTTTTGGAAACGCGTGCAGAAGGCCAACACGCACGACATCAGACAGTGCATAGAGTGCACTGTCTGATGTTCACACTGCATGCGTTCCGGACCTGTGCGGTCCGGGAACGCATGCTGCACGCAGATTTAGCAAAAAACGCGCGGCTGTCCCAGTCACTTTTCAGTGATTGGATCAGCCACGCAACGTCGTACGCGTTGCGTTCCGCATGCGTGGCCGTCCGCGTTTGTAATGTGAACCGGCCCTAAGTCCAACTTCACTTTTACTAAGAAGTCAGATAAGCAATGACGCTAGTATTCCAGTGAGATGGAGAATTGCAAATTTCAAAACATGGCAACTACAGTGCACAAAATATTGGTTATTTAGGCTTTTCACAGTGGGACGTTACAGGCGCAGGTTAGAGCAGCCGGTAACGCAGCCCAGCTCACAGTAATGAAAAATCAATGGGCTGTTCACAGTGCCCACGTTGTGTTACACTGTAACGCTGGACGTTTTAAAGAAAGTGCATCATGCTGTGCGTTATACACGGTTTTAGCCGCATAAGACTGTTTGCATATGCTCAATAATGTGTGTGTTTTGTTTTTTTCTTGCAGGAGAGGGGAGAGTCCGCTGTTGTGGCCATCCACATGACTTATTAATATGCACTGCAGTGTTAACTTCCTGGAGCGGCCGCTTATTGGCTGGCAGGACCACGTGATGCGGAGTTTTCCGATCACGTGCTCTCCACAATCTTTTGCCGCATGCGCCGTTTTCGTCCGATAGTATGCGTCAAAAAGTACGCATCACAGACCCATCAGGAGACGCATAACGTGGCCCTAAATAGCATCCAACTTCAAAGCTCACATGCGTTGCGTTGGGGGCACGTTATGTGACCTTAGCGTCGCATCTAACGCAACGTCTTAGTGGGAAAGAGCCTTTAAGGTGGTTTTTTTGGAGGGATATAGAATAGAGTGCAGCCAGCCTCCTTTTAGAGCTTTTGCATTACTCCCCGCTTGCAGGACCAAATAAAGTTTTCAGCCCTACAATCGGAAGTCCTTTCCCTGTTTAGAAAAAAAAAAAAAAGGGTAATTCGAGAAGTACCGAAATGTCAGAGGACAGGGATTCTATTGCCCTGTGTTTTTTCTAGTAAAGGAGCTACAGGGAAATTATCAGTTCATACTAAATTTAAAGAGTCTGAACCAGAAGGTAAAATACAGAAAATTCAGGATTGATTTGATCTATTATTCATCTTTTACAGAAGGACGATTTCCTAGCCTTTCTAGACTGAAAAGATGCGTATCTTCAATTACCGATACATCTGTCTTCTCAATAATACTTAAGGTTTGCCATCCAGATGGAGGAAGAGGTAAGAATTTATCAGTTTAATGCTTTGCCCTTCGGATTATCCTCAGCTCCAGGGTTGTTTATGAAGGTAATGTCTGGGGTTCTGGCTACACTTAGACAGAGAAAGGTTAACATTTTGGGTTACCTTGATTTTCTGTTTTGGTGGACATCTCCCAATTCGGTAAGAGATCAGATTGTTGCGACAATAGTCTTACTACAAGATCTAGGTTGGATCATTAATTGGGAGAAATCTTCCTTAATTAAATCCTACACAGATTATAAATTTGTTTGGGCTATTTCATTAGCATATCAGACACAGGGGAAGCAATTCAATTCTATCATGGCTCATTCCACAAGAGGAATTTCGACTTCCTGGGCAGAGAGGGCAGGGGCCTCTATAGATCAGATCTGCAGAGCTGCGACCTGGTCAAGTCACAATACGTTTGTAAAGCACTATCGCCTTAATGTATCTGCCTCTGCAGGGTTATCCTTCAGAAGGAAAGTTTTGCAAGCTGTGGTCCCACCCTAAGGTTTAACTCTTGTATATCGTCTCATCCAGGGGTGCTGTCCGAAATGACGTTCTGGGAAAGACCACTTTACTTACGGTAAAGTCTTTTCCAGTAGTCATGAGGACAGCACCCCTGCAACCCGCCCTTATTTGGGTAGGAAAGAGAAATAAGTTTGTGTAAGCATCATTAAATGTCCGTGTCATCTTTTTATTAACTGAGGTACTGTGGCAGGTGTAGTATCTTATATGTGGCTGCCTATTGCTTATGCAAATTCTTCTTTTAACAGTTTCCTGTCCACAGTGGGGAGGGAGACAGGTCTCATCCAGGGGTGCTGTCCTCATGACTACTGGAAAAGACTTTACCGTAAGTAAAGTGGTCTTTTTCCATCTCTTCATTTGTGTGAAGAAAAAATGATTACTCACTGTGGGCATTACTATGGAGGATAGTGTGCCCAGCACATCCAGCATACAGAGACCATCTTCACTGGCTCTAATACTGTGACTGGAATCTGTTCAGAATGATAGAAGCAGAAATATAGCTTCAAATGTGTGTAAATAATCATCAGCTGAAGCTCTGTGTTCCTGTCTGTCTCTCTCTCTACCTCTGTGTGTAAAGTAAACTGTTTACAGTAAGGTTACAGTTCAGCTCTGACACAAAATTGTTACAAAACAGCTGGTAAACAAGTCATTTTTTTCCACAGGCTGTGCTGAGACACCTCTGAAAAGGTTACTAGCGAGGCTGGCTAAAATCTCTATAGGAATGTGGGGTTTACAGAAAAACTGTTTCTTTGATATATTTTGGACAGATATATTTGTCCAAAAATCGCCACTCAAAGGCAATCTGGACGAATATATCCGTCCAGCAGTGTTGCTGCCCTTGTGCATGCAGGCGGCTCCTTCTCTGCCGCTATTACAGGGGATCAATTGCTGAAAAGGAACCAGTGTTCCCCAAGGCAAATGATTCCCTGCAAATGAATCAAATGCCTCCAATCAGGAGGTATTTGATTCATGAACCGAAATGTGTAAAAAAAAAAAAAAAAAACTCACACTCCCTGGTATCTTCCAGGAGAGTGCTTAGCGCCACCTAGTGGCCAAAAAGTAAAATTCAAGTAGAAATGAAAACAAAAAACAAAAAATACACACTAAATAAAAACTGACTGCCCACCCTGCCCATTAACTAAAAAATTAAAAACACACGTTTAAAAAAAAAAAAATCGTTTAAAAAAAAAAAAATACATAAATTGTTACCTTATGCTGGGCATACACGGCTCGACGCAGGCTTATCACTCGAGCTGCTGATGGCTCGATTGATAATATCCGACGTGTCCGATGACCGCGGGGATCTATTCCGCGCTCGATACCTACGGGCGGACAATAGCGGCAAATCGAGCAGAAGATAAAAAGTGCCAGTGGGGACAAGCGGGAATCGATCCGGGCATGCGCGCGGACACGCGGCGGGAGTCGATCTGGCGGCTAATCGGCCGCCTAATCGACCCGTGTATGCCCAGCATTAGGGACTAAACTTTTTTTTAATATGCATTTTGTTAAGGTATATTACTATATACCGTATTACCTTTAGCCTATATGGGCTTGTAATTAGTGATGGACGCAAAACTAAAAAACTAAAACTAAAAAAATGCACCTTTATTTCTAAATAAAATATTTGCGCCATACATTGTACTAGGGAAATATTTTGACCGTTGCAATAACCAGGACACATGGGCAAATAAAATGTGTGGATTTTATCCACAGCAGAATGTTTTATTTTAAAACTATAATGGCCGAAAACTGAGAAATTTTTTTCCTTTTTTTTTTTTTCCTTATTATTCCTGTTAAAATGCATTTAGAATAAAATAATTTTTAGCAAAATGTACCACCCAAAGAAAGCCTAATTGGTGGCAAAAAAACCAAGATATAGATCATATAGGTATGATAAGTAGTGATAAAAGTATTGGCGAATGAATGAAAGAAGCGCTGACAGGAAAATTGCCTTCGTCCTGAAGGTGAAAAGACCTGTGGGCTGAAGTGGTTAAAGAGGAACTGTCGCGAAAATTTAAAACACATAAGCATAAAAAGTATGTTTCTTCCTGAGTAAAATGAGCCATAAGTTACTTCTCTCCTACGTTGCTGGCATTTACAGTAAGAATAATAGTAGAAATCCGACATTACCGACAGGTTTTGGGCTAATCCATCTCTCCATAGGGCATTGTCAGCACGATCTTTATCCATTATAAAGACATTCCCTGAAAAAAGATTTATACAAAGATGCTGGCCAGCCTCCTAGCTCACTGTACATTTTTTTTTGGGCAGTTGGATGGAGCAACTGCCATTCACTAAGTGCATTTTAAAAATAAAGAAACCCCTGTAAACCCCCATGAGGAGATGGGCTAGTCCAAAACTTGTCGGTTCTGTCAGATTTCGACTACCTACTGTAAGTGACAGCAACATAGGAGAAAAGTCATTTATGACTCATTTTACTCTGGAAGAAACGTACGTCTTAATTGTATATGTTTACATATATTTTAGAAGCCACTGGAAAGACCGCTCACACCTCCCCAGGACAGTGCCAGAACCCGGACAGGCCAATCCAATACGACAGACGAAAAAGTGTCCGCGTATACAATGATGCTAATGATGCTATATGATGTGTGAGCTTGTGTGGGTACGTCCATAATAAAGGAACTTGACCTACAAGACATTGTGCGGACACTTTTTCGTCTCCTACATATATTTTAAATGTTAAGATTTTCACGACAGAGGTCCTTTAAGGTGAAGGAGTTTGTATACATTTGGAATGTTGAGTTTTTAACTGCATGCTTTTTTCTGTAGCTTCATCAAAGGTTTCATTTATCGCAATCAACCCCGTTGCCCAGAGAATGAGTACTTCCTGGACTACATCCGCTACTCTTTCCTAATGAACCTCATTCGCAATATGCCAAAGAATGTCCTGGACAAGTCCTGGCCTGTGCCACCCCCATCACTCAGAGAGGTGAGCAGGCAAAGCTGGTTCTGTTTAATAATTAGCTACATAACAGATTTGGGGGAGGGGGGACCAGTTAATCCATCAATATGGTTTTTTTGGGGGGGGATGTGCGGGGAACCAGAGTGCTTGAAGAAAACCCAGAAAAACGTACAAACTCCAGACTTATAGTATCGAGGCCTACAATTAAACCAGGTTTTCTAGTGTATGCCACAATTCAGGGAAATAGAAACCTAAACTACCCGCTTATGATTATGTGGTATAAAATATTAAGAGTTTATACTCAACCATAATATTATGATTTAAATAGATTCTACCACTAATTACTGTTATATTACTGAGAGTTACTTGCTTAACTTAAAACTCAGGGGGAAAAGTGTTAAACATACTTGCCTCCATCAATTGATCTCTCCAGGCTTCTTATTGCATCTGGCCTCCCCTCTGTTGTATGCCGTATTCAAAAGACTATTTGGATCTTTAGGGCGCATACGTTGTCCATCCTGTGACCTCTCTGTACTCGCTCCTGCACAGCTGCATGTAGCAGCCATGGCCAATAACATCCTAGGCATGCACAGTTCTGATACTTTTCAAATTGTGCATGCCCAGAATGCACTCGGCCACAGCTGATGTGCACAATACATGGTGCATGCAGAGTGGACTGCGCATGCATCGGGTTACAACTGACCCCAGTTGCATCTAGGACAGCTGCAAAACGGAGGGAAGGCCAGATGCAGTAAGGAACTTAGTCTTAAAGGAATCTGAGGTTGGGATATTTGTAAAAAAAAAAAAAAATATATATACCACCTGATCCAGGGGGCTGGCTGGATAAGGTAGCCGCAATGCCCGCCACGGTCTGCCGCTCCTCTGGCCTGCAGTCCATCACTTTCTGTGACCCCTGGGATCATGACGCTGGAAGCGCTGCTCTGTGTGTCTCGCACAGAGCAACGCACAGGGAGGCAGCTGGAGAAGAGACGTCAGGAGCAGAAGTACTATGCCATGCCAAATAGCAGGTAGTTATGCACAGTAGGCATGTGTAACCCATAGCAATTTTATCCATTTCAGTGTTCTCCCCAGAAATTTTTTCCAGCCGGGTGGCATGAAATAGTAGCCGGGTGGCATGAAAAAGTAGCAGGGTGGAACGAGATGAGAGAATGCAGGGCCGGTGCTTCTGTGAGCAACTCTGCTTACAGCATAGGAGGATGTGAGCCGATGACAGCCGGGTGGTCACCAAAACTAGCCGGGTGGAGCACCCGGCTAAAAGAGCCTGGGGAGAACACTGCATTTGTACACTGAACAACTTCATTGTGTAGCATTGTATAGTGTTTTGTTTGTTATCTCATTTATGTCCGCTTGGTAGACAATGTTCCAGTACCTGAGCAATGTTTCTAATGGAACAATGCGGCTGTGCGTGAAAATGATTTGTATGGAGCCACTACACAGACAGTCATTGTACTCTCTGTTTTTCACAGGCTTCAGAGCTCCTAAGAGAGATGTGCATGAACAACATGGTGTGGAAGTATTGTCGCAGAATCAGTCCTGAATGGAAACAGCAGGTAACCACCTCTGAAGTGCTTATGGGTCAGACCAAGCCAAGCATCATTTCTGTATAAGATTATGTATTCTACACTACAGGTAGCTCTAGAGCAAAACTTTATTCTTAAAAATACAGTGATCCTTTACAGCCAACTCCAGTTTGCCACTTTGCCATTTCCTAAATTGGGAAGAACTCTCCTGTGTACACTTATGTACACTTACCACAGATGCCATAACTTTCGGACATGGCAATTTCACACCTTAATTTCACCTGTCAGTCAGAAACAGGAAGTGTCCTCATCCTGCCCTCTCCTGATCTTTAAAGCAAACCTGTAACTTTATAAAAAATAAAAAATTAGATACTGTACTATTCTAAGCAGAGGGGAGGCTCTGAATGGTCCAGGGGTTTCCCAATCCATTAATAAGCCCACTGATGCTGCAGTGTGTCCCTCTGAACATACCATAGCTTGTCAGATATGTTCTCATAGCTGTGCCCTCCTCCACAGTCCTCTCCATGGCCGTCCCTGTGTAGTAAGCCAAAGACAGTCATCCATGATTGGCTCCAAGCTACTGCACAGCTCAAGCTGTGCTCACACATTTGCAGTATGGCTAAGCTTGCAGACAAAGGGAAGGCAAAAGAGAAGTGAATCCCAGCCAAAGGCGGTGGGGTTGAAGAGAGCATGGGAATAACCATCCAGAAACTTCCCTCTACTTGGAGAAGTATAATTTTTTTTTTCTGCCATGTTACACGTTTGCTTCAGAATTTCTAATTTTTTTTTTAATGAAATTTGGGAGCCTAGGTGTTACGTGAACTTAAATGCTAACCATTGTCTAGCGTTCTCCTGTTGGACTCAAAGCACTTGGGAGATGAAGCCACCTAAGGCTTACTCAGTATGTCCAGAGCTTTAATAATTGTAGCTGCCTTCATTGCAATTTGGGCTATGAGGGGACTTCTCCATCTCTTTATAGCCTTTCTTCTAAGCCATCAGCCAATCAAAAGTGATGAGTAACTGTTGTGAAAAAAAAGAGAAGTCCCTTCACATTGAACACTGCCTCAGGGGAAACTGTAATATTAGCCACTGTGGGCACAACATGCGCATCTGATACTCATTCTTCAGGGAGTCTCAGTGATTCATGGGTGGTGGTAGGTCCACCTCTCCAGTAGTAGCTGACATGTCAGCTGATTGACATGGGATTCCTGCAGGGTCATCTCCCTCAAGCTGCGTTCCATCCTGCTCCTCATTCATTTTAAACAATGCAGATTGCGTGGCTGTCCTGCTGAGCCTCTACTTTTAATACTCTTACCCATAAACCCTGAACAAGCATGCATATCAGGTGCTCTTACTGAAGTCTGACTAGATTAGTCACATGCTTTTTTCAGGTAGGTGATTCAGACACTACTGCAGCCAAAGCTATCAGCAGGACACCAGGCAACTGGTATTGTTTAAAAGAGAATAAAAATGGCAGCCACCGCATCCCTCTTTATGTGTGCTGTACTTTAAAATAACAAAGGTATTTTTGTTTTTCGTTTGTTTTGTTTATTTAAAAGTTCGTTTGGCTTCATTAAAAAACCCTCCTTTGCTTTTCTGAGTTGCTATTACGTGTATCAAGACGTTGCTTTGTGCCTTCATTCTGCTTTAATGTTTGTACTTAGCAGTGTGTTGACCTCTTTCCCTCCTTATCCAGCTGGAACAGAAAGTTGTTGCAAGTGAAATATTCAAGGACAAAAAAGACAATTATCCACAGAGCGTTCCAAGACTTTTCCTGAACACTCGGCTTGGTGAGTAATTTATTTTCAGAGATAAAGATCAGTGTGCCAGCCAGCCCCTGCCTCCCCCTTGTATAGCCCCTGCCTCCCCCTTGTATAGCCCCTGCCTCCCCCTTGTATAGCCCCTGCCTCCCCCTTGTATAGCTCCTGCCTCCCCCTTGTATAGCCCCTGCCTCCCCCTTGTATAGCCCCTGCCTCCCCCTTGTATAGCCCCTGCCTCCCCCTTGTATAGCCCCTGCCTCCCCCTTGTATAGCCCCTGCCTCCCCCTTGTATAGCCCCTGCCTCCCCCTTGGATAGCCCCTGCCTCCCCCTTGCATAGCCCCTGCCTCCCCCTTGCATAGCCCCTGCCTCCCCCTTGCATAGCCCCTGCCTCCCCCTTGCATAGCCCCTGCCTCCCCCTTGCATAGCCCCTGCCTCCCCCTTGCATAGCCCCTGCCTCCCCCTTGCATAGCCCCTGCCTCCCCCTTGCATAGCCCCTGCCTCCCCCTTGCATAGCCCCTGCCTCCCCCTTGCATAGCCCCTATCTGCAGTACACCAGCTTACATAAGCTGTGTGACGACCAGGCCCTATAACTCTGAGAATTCTAGTCCACATTGCAAACCCCCTCTGTTCAGCTGCTGTACTAAAATAGAGTACATTTTTTTCTAGCAACTAAAACTTTTTTTTCTGTTTTTGTTTTCAGGAAATGATGAGATCAACACTAAAATTCTTCAGCAGTTGGAAAGCCAGGCATTAGCGGTGTGTATCTTTTTATTATTATAGATTTATAAATCGCCAACATGTTCTGTGGCGCTGTACAAAGTAAGAAACAAACATAGGATACAAGATAATACAATGGTAAACACCAATATACGAAATACAGAGTTGGTGCAAAATACAGAATTGCTAATTACAGTGACAACATTAATATGAATAAATGTAACCTAAATTCCAAGACACAAAAGGGTTAGAGAACCCTGCCCTTGCAAGCTTACAAATCTACAGTAATTGACAGTGCATTGAAACCTACAAAATACTAGGGCTGGTCAAGGAGAGGCAACTACGGTCATTCTGAGTTGATGCAGAATCATGTCAATTTATGCAGCTTGAAGATGCATCGATCCAGTTTTCCTATATGAGTTGTAATATTTATGATACGGGACATAGAATCGTAATATCTGATCATTCATTAACTTACTGTACTTGCATGATAATTATTATTATTTAGTATTTTTATAGCGCTGACATCCTCTGCAGCGCTGTACTGAGTAACTGTCCCTCAGAGGGGCTCGCAATCTATTCCCTACCATAGTCATATCTCTATATTGTGTAGTGTATGTTTCATAGTTTTGGCCAACTAGTTGGTTTTAAGCCAACTTTTCTGAATATTTTTGGGGTGTGTGTGGAAACCAGAGGGCCCAGAGGAAACCCACACAGACATGGGGAGAGCACACAAACTGTGCAGTTAGTGCCCTGGCAGGGATTGGAACCGGGACCCAGCCAGAGAGTGCTAACCACTACGCTGCCATGCTGCCCATGGTAAAAACCAGGACCATAATGATGGCAAAACTGGACTGAAAGTTTTCATAATCATGAGCAATGTAGTGGCAAATGTCTACAACACTAGACTGAGTTATAATCTGTGCACAGCCTATGCTGGAATGCGACTGCAATAACACAAACTAATTCAATAAACTTTCAGCATTCCAGACTGTGTTCTGATATGACCACAGTCAATATGACTTTTGGCTCATTTGTCCCATCATCAGAAAATAGCCAGCCACGTATAAATTACCCCCATAGGATTGCATTAGCAAGAGCTTTTTATAATCTCTGGTGTTTAAAAAGCTCTCGTAGTGTGAATCCGCCCTAGTCTTTGGAGATCTCTGCACATGTTCAGGTGAAATGTAAAAGAACTTGCCTGTAAGATTGGAATCAGCAATTGCCCGTTTTTCTGAGTTTACAAATGGGGTTTCCTCCTCTTGCAGTACGCGGTGCCTGTGGTGAAGTACGACAGAAAGGGATATAAGCCTCGCAGGAGGCAACTTCTGCTCTGTCAGACCGCCGCCTATCTTGTTGAGGAAGCCAAAATGAAGCAGAGGATTGACTATGCCAACCTGACAGGTGGGTGAATATTTGGTGCCAGCAAACCTCTGGTGTGGGGGGCCCAGTAAGTTTACCCGGTATGTGGCCTACACATTTCTGAAGGTGGCCCTGCGTGGAGGTCCTGGACATGCCTCAATCTGGAGCTGTAGATGGCTCCCCTTGTGAGCAGTTTAAGATTCCGCAAGTGGTAATGTGACTGGTGTGTAAGATTTGGGCGGTGTGTGAGGGGGATGTTGAAGTTTAGAATGGTTAAAGTGTATGTCAGGTATTGTGCTTCAGTATCCATACTACCAAGTGTTAAAGATGTAAAGAAGAGTCATCTACAGTTGTTGTTTTTTTTGTTTATAAAAGAAAATAAAAAACCCTTCAAAATCTGCATTAAACACGTGCACAGTGCACAACTGCATGCATTTTTAGCACACAGCAGTAGAATTGGCATTCAATTGAAAATCACATGGAACCTGCATATAGTGCATTCGGTGCTAACTTAGCTTAAAGGACAACTGTAGTGAGAGGGATATGGAGGCCACCATATTTATTTCCTTTTAAGCAATACCAGTTGATTGGCAGTCCTGCTGATCCTCTGCCTCTAATACTTTTAGCCGTAGACCCTGAACAAGCATGCAGCAGATCACGTGTTTCTGACATTGTCAGATCTGACAAGATTAGCTGCATGCTTCTTTCTGGTGTGATTCAGACACTGCTGCAGCCAAATAGATCACTGGGGCTGCCAGGCAACTGGTATTCTTTAAAAGGAAATAAATATGGCAGCCTCCATATTCTTCTCACTACAGGTGTCCTTTAAGGAGATATAGAAAATAATGGGTCTCCCACGCACAGTTTGTGTGGTTAACATCGCATCTTAGAAGAAGTGTCAATCCTGATATACATGTGTGGACTATCTGTGTATCCGAAACCATACCTTTTTGATATTCCGCATGAGACTGTAGAAACTCCCTTCGGACTATTGTACGATAACACTATTTCTTGTCCTACCTGTGATTGTAATACTCTTTGTGATGAGAATGTAACTAAGACATATTCTCCCGTGTGTGGGGGCTCAGTGTTCCTTTCACTGTATCTGTATCTTTCAGATGTTTGTTTTTTCAAAATAAAAATTGATTTGTTAAAAAAAAAAAAAAAAAAAAAAGAGATATAGAAAGTGAAGTAGTCATAGTTTTTTTTACTCCCAAATAAGAAAACCAGGCTAGCTCAGGATACTGAATGGTGGTTATTAGAAATGTTTTACTTAATTTATGATCCTGTTAATTGTTGTTTGCTAATTGGATTTGGCTCTTCTCTGTAAACAGAGGGCGCTTTTGAATCACTGGTTTGAAGATTATATGTAATCATGCTTTTGAACTAATTAGTCTGTTCTCTGCAGAACTAGGGCAGTATTGTCTTTTATTTTCAGGAGCTGTCTTCATCTGGCTATGTCCATAATGAATCATGTTGTCACTGTTCCCAATCACAGGGTTTTTTGGCTTATTTGTGGGGCAGAAGATGGTATGTCTACTAAGCGTTTGTGTTCATTTTTAATCATTTCATGTTTCGGCCTTTTACTTTGCATTTCTCCACTCATCAAATGACTTTGTCAACTCTTCTTATCTTTACTTAACTCCCTATTTGGATTCCCGTTGTCTGCCTATTAGGACTGAGATGATTTCCCAGCATTTCCTGTCCTGATTACACCAATGATCATACCATGGCTCTACTGTGACCTCAATGTGAAAGGAAGTGAGGCGTTACCATACAAACGAGACAAACCTTCTGATCCAAATTGATGAATTATTTTCATTAAATTATTTATCCTGTTGAGATTTAAAGAGAATCTTTATTGTTAAAATCGCACAAAAGTAAACATACCAGTGTGTTAGGGCAGGGGTCCCCAACCTTTTCCGGCCCGGGGACCACTTTCTGACCAAGTTTTTCTCTGGGGCCTGCGGGGACTCTTATTCCCCTCTCTCTCTCTTCCCAGCGTGTGAGTAACAGCGCGCCCTACGGCTGCTGTGATGGAGAGGGAGGAAGCAGGAAGGTGAGAGCGGTTCCCATAGTAATGGCGCGCCGCTACAGGAAGCCGCTCTTTCTCTCCTGTTTTCCTCCCTCTCTATCACAGCAGCCGTTGGGCGCGCTGTTGTGACACACACTGGGAAGAGAGAGAAGGGAGAATATAAGAGACCACGCGGCCGCCAGAGGTAACGGAGCGGCGGCCGCGGAGGGGGCGGGGCGGGCAGACAAGAGGACAGTCTCGCGGCCCAACTGGAAACGTCCTGCGGACCACCAGTGGGCCGCGGACCACAGGTTGGGGATCCCTGTGTTAGGGGATATCTCCTATTACCCTCTGACACAATTTCGCCGCTCCTCGCCGCATTAAAAGTGGTTAAAAACAGTTCTAAAAAGTTTGTTTATAAACAAACAAAATGGCCACCAAAACAGGAAGTAGGTTGATGTACAGTATGTCCACACATAGAAAATACATCCATACAGAAGCAGGCTGTATACAGCATTCCTTTTGAATCTCAAGAGATTATTTGTGTGTTTCTTTCCCCCTGTTCTCATGCACTGAAGTTTCAGGCTGCTCGTTTCTTCCTGCAAACAGCTTTGCCCTTGTCTGTAATTCCTCAGTATGTGAAAGCCCAGCCAGCTCAGAGGACGATTTATCCAGCTTGTAAAATATAAGAGAGAAGAGAGAAGCTGCTCTAATCCTAAATAATACACAGGCAGTGTGCATACAGGGGCCTGGAAGGGGGAGTTCATAGCAGAACCACAACACTGAAGAACTTGGCAGCCTTCCAGACACAGGCTGACAAGTCTGACAAGAGAGAGATAAGTTGATTTATTACAGAGACAGTGATAGTATAAAGTGCTGCAGTAAGCCAGAACACAGAATATCTTTTTGAACTTGTAGGATGATAAAAAACAGGATGCAATTTTTGTTACGGAGTATCTTTAAGCCATTCCTATCTATATACACCATATGGCATTTATCATGCAAAGCTACAACAGAAATCACTTGGTGATTATTTAACAAAAAGAAAAAATCTTGAACATCTATTTCCCTATGTAGTTTCTGTCCTAAAAGTGATACATGTATCCTGGATTGTAACAAGATCAGTCATAACACTGGAATACTACTTCCTCTCTCTATTAAATATTATTTGTATCTTCAGCATCCATCCAGCCATCAGTATACTTTCACACTTGGTTTCAAGACTGAAGTTAGGGCTGGTTCACATGGACAGTTCTGCAATGGTAAACGGCGACCGTAGCCCTCGACACTTAAACAATATCCATTCAGATGAATAGACAGCTGTATGCTACTATGGCTTACTGCCGTTTACTGTCGTTTGCACAAATGCTGTGTTTCAAGCCTGATTTTTACCGTCATCTGCCCAGCGCTTGGCCAATCCTAGAAACAACAGGTTGCTGTACCCCCAATGCTTCCATGTCCCCCTGTAGGGCTGAAGAATGCAGCACGCCATGAAGTGCCGACTAATGCTTTTCTGCAAACTTTCCAATCTATTCTGATGCTTCGTGCACCAACTAAATCGTGGTGTCAAACTCCATCATGTAAGGGGCCAAAATCTAAAACCACAGTGTAAGCCACAGGCCAAATTGTTTAGGTGTGTGTATTTTACCAGCCACATGAGGGGGTACTTGGATCATGCTATTTTCATGGCAGGGTCTCGTGGGTTGTTGCTGCACCCTGGCTCAAACTGACAATGTTTTAACTAAAACCCCGCCACTAGCGTGCTCCTCTAGCTGGGTAAGCAGTATAGTGTTGTCTTTTACTACTTACAATGATGCACATTTGAAGCTCTTGAGGGCCACATGGCAAGGACGGCCACACTCAGGCCTGTAGGCTTATTTGACACCTGTGCACTAAAGGATTGTCTGCCAAGAATGAAGAATGTGTATGGGGGCTTTAATGCATTGCCAGGAGATCCTGAATGTCTGTGCCTATGTGTGTGTGTGTGTGTCTATTCTCTGAGAATTTATAAAGTAACTGTAATTGCACCTCTTGTATGTCATTCAGCTTCTTGTTCTTTCTGTTCTTCCAAGATTTGTTTTCCAAACTCAAGTTACAGATTTATTTCAATTTTGGAGTCAGTGTCCACGCCAGGGGTGTATTCGGGTAATATAGCGTCTATGGCAAACACTGAAAAAGTCGCTAGAGTTAGACCCACTATAAGTGCTCAGAGGTAATACCCTAGTATAGGTAGCCAGAGGTAGGCCACCTAGTAAAGGTAGCTCTCCAGTTTAGGTTTCCCTCCCAGTAAGCCTAGTTATAGGTGTCTCCCTAGTATAAATAGTCCACAGTATAGATACTGACAGCCCCCCCTCGTATAATTAGCCCTCGTATTATAGGTAATGGGAGATGTCTCCTAATATAAGTAGCTCTCCCCCACAATATAGGTAGTGAGAGAGGTCTCCCTGTATAAGTAGCCCCCCCCCCCCCCCTGTATAGGTAGTGAGAGGTGTCTCCCCAGTCAAGGTAATGAAAGGTATCCTCCAGTAAAAAATAGCCCCTCCAGTATAGGTAGTGAGAGGCAACCCCCAGTATTGCGATGCAGCATGAGGGAAGAGAGGAGGGGGCAGGCATGGCTCATGCCATGAGTGCCACTGTACCGTGAGCGCCATGCCTGCCACCTCTAGATACGACACTGGTCCACGCTAAGAACCAGAAATTACAAAGGGACTTTTATATTGTTAGCTTGGAGTCCTTGTGGAGAAAACTGGAGCTGAAGTGTTTCTTGAAAGTGCAGTATCACCTTTCCTCAGCTGCAATCCTAGCTTTCATTTCTTCAGTGACACTGATGTTGCTGTTAACTGTCCATACCAAGTATTTAAATGTTTAAACCTGCCAAGGTTAGCGGTAACCAGACATTCCTTATTCTCCAGACAGAAGTACAACACGGCCCAGATAAGCACAGAGACAAAACACCAGCTTGCTTCAGTCCTTTCAGTCAGAAGTGGAAGGACACAGAATATTTGGTCTCCTGTGACTCGCTCATCCAAAATGCACAATTTTTAGCCAAATAAAATTAACTCTTACAGCGGTTGGACTAAAAAGTTCTACTACCACAATGCAATTTTAAAAGCTGCATTATTGGGTTAGTTTCCTGATGTATCAGCATTCAGCAGCTATTCTGTCGTGCCTTATTTTACTTCTTTTCCGATTGAGAACTAACTTATTAAAAGCAATCATTGTTGAAAATATCAGTTTCTGGAATAGTGAGTTTATAACATGGTAATGTCTCTGAAAGTTATTTAGTATTTAGCGATTTACAGAGTATATTGTGTTGTCAATAACTGTCCCTCAGAGGGGCTCACTATGTAATCCTTACCATAGTCCTATGTCCATTGTAGTCTAGGGCCAGTTTTTAGAGGGAAACCAAATTACTTATCTGTTTGTTTTTGGGATGTGGGTCTGGAGTGCCCAGAGGAAACCCACACAGACACAGGGAGAACATACAAACTCTATGCAGATCGTGCACTGCCTGGCATTTCAAGCTGGGACCCAGTGCTGCAAGTTATTAGAGACTAATGCAATGCTTTAGAGTTACTCTGCAGATGGCTGGCCATAAGACATTATAAATGTGTGCCTGATCTTGTATTGATCTTGTGTTGCAGGTATTTCTGTCAGCAGCTTGAGTGACAACCTATTTGTTCTCCATATTAAATGTGAAGATAACAAACAAAAGGTAGCGTGTTTTTCTTGCATTTCTGGAAGGCTGGCTGTTTAAATTAGAAAACCTACCTCTATTATCCTGCTTCCCCCCATGACACCGCTATATTTTATTGCAAGTGTAATTTACTGATAATTAGGTAACATTGATAGTCCTGCTCTGCAGTAGCGCTTTAGGTGTTTGGTACAGGGCAGCCCCCAGGTAAGTCAGCTCACAATATTTATCTGCTGCTTTGTATGTCTAGCCACAGAGGCCTGTATGAAATGTAATGCAACACTCAGAAGATGACATTATGCCTGAAGAAACTTTGTGCATTGCATGTGCTCACCATGAACCACACTCCCACTCCCCGCCCCCCTTCTTCCTCATATACGTACCGTATTTCCCGCCGTATAAGATGCTCTGGAATATAAGACGCACCTAATTTTTAAAGGGCAAAAACCAGGGGGAAAAAAACTACAGTGTATACTAAACCTGG
Organism: Hyperolius riggenbachi; assembly: GCF_040937935.1. NCBI lineage: Eukaryota > Metazoa > Chordata > Amphibia > Anura > Hyperoliidae > Hyperolius > Hyperolius riggenbachi. The sequence continues at coordinate 478,389,880 of NC_090647.1, read as the reverse complement.
TGCATGCTTGTTCCAGGAGCATCTTGTAGATGTTCTCCCCCAATTGGTGTCCTCCTGTGTCTTCTTTTGTCCCCCATGTGTCTGTGTCCCCTACTATCCCCCCAGTGTGTCTCCCCATGTGTGTTCGCTCCCCCTCCCCAAGTGTAATTAGCAGTATAGAGCGTGTCTTACCTAACCCAGCAGCTCCTGCAGGGATTGCAGACCTCTTCTCTTCCGCGCGGCTCCCTCTAGTTAAGGCTTCTGCTGATGATGCAATCAGCAGAAGCCGTTACTAGAGGAGAGGTCTGCAATCCCCGCAGGACCAGCTGGATTAGGTAAGGCATGCACTACACTGCTAATTACACCAGGTGGTACGGACACACACGAGGGAGACACATGCAGGGAGTCCCCAACGTGGCGGGTCAGTGGTTCATGGATCAGCGGGCGTTCGTAAGTCGGGGATTCCATGCATTCACCATATAAGACGCAGGGACTTTTTCTCCCCATTTTCTGTGTCTTATACAGTGGAAAATATGGTATGTAGAATGCTGCTGTTATTTGATAACCCCACTTAGTAGTGCCCAGAATAGCCAGCAGCAGATTACACTTGTGCCCAAGTAAAGAGTCACTGGCTATGGCTGGCGTATTGCTGCTCTGTCCCAGCAGCGATTCTGTCCCTGCCTTCTGCCTGTGGAAAAATTGCTGACTGTGTCACTGTTACTCAAGTAGATTGTGAGAAATGACCTGAGGCTTTTATGTAATGGAATTCTTCACTCTCTCCACAGCTGCCTGTGTATTACAAATGCATGTTAGTAATGTTTTATCATTGTTTTGCTTCCAGGGTGATGTGGTCCTGCAGAGTGATCACGTGATTGAAACACTGACAAAACTTGCCATAACTGCTGAGAAAATCAACAATATCAACATTAATCAGGGCAGGTATGTGTAGCTTGCATCTGCATTGTGAAAATCTTTGAAAACCTGCTTTATTAATATTAATATTATTTAGTATTTATATAATGCCTACATCCTCTGCAGCGCTGTACAGAGTATATTGTCTTTTCACTTAACTGTCCCACAGAGCAGCTCACAATCTAGTCCCTACCATAGTCATATGTGTAGTGTATCATAAAATAGGGTAAATTTAGGGGGAAGCCAATTAACTTTTCTGTATGTTTTTGGGGTGTGGGAGGAAACCCGGGTCCCCCGAGGAAACCCATACAGACACAGGAGAACATACAAACTCCATGTAGCTAATGCCCTGGGAGGGATTCGAAACGGGGACCCAGCGCTGCAAGGCGAGAGTGCTAACCACTACTCCACCGTGCTGCCCATTAATGAATACCTCTGCCAATGCTTACAGAAAAGTAAGCGTAACAGGGCTGGCACCTCTATATGGGCAATTGCCCAGGGCCCCTGGGATGGCTGACTGGGCTCTCCAGGTCCCTTTACTTGCCTCCTCCCAGGTGAATAGTTGACCCCAGCGCCCCTGCATAGTATGTGGCAGCGGAGAAAATTCACCTGTCTGGCGGGAAAACTCCTACATCCGTCTTCATCCACGCTGGCCGCCTCTTTTCAGGGACCCGGTGGCATGTACTTAAAGGACAACTGAAGAGAGAGGTATATGGAGGCTGCCATGTTTATTTCCTTTTAAGCAATAGCAGTTGCCTGGCAGCCCTACTGACCCTCTGCCTCTAATATTTTCAGCTATAGCCCCTGAACAAGCATGCAGCAGATCAGGTGTTTCTGACATTGTCAGATCTGCCAGATTAGCTGCATGCTTGTTTCTGGTGTTATTTAGACACTTCTGCAGCCAAATAGACCAGCAGGGCTGCCAGGCAACTGTTATTGTTTAAAAGTAAATAAACATGGCAGCCTCCACAGTCTTCTCACTTTTAGTTGCCCTTTAAGATCATAAACTAGATCAGATCATAAACAAAGGGGTCACCCACTGCCACTTATTGGCTGGGGGGGGGGGGCTAGACAATGCGAGGGGTATCTCATAAGAAAGGGGAGTCAGTGAACTCCTTGGTAGTTTTTCAAGGTAAGTAAAAAATTTAAATAAAACGCCCAATATTTAAATTTGCGATGGCCAGGAAACAGAAAGAAATGTGCAGGGGCTAATGAATCAGGAACTGAACGTCAGGTAAAGGGATATTGAGCAGCCTACTTGTATTTGTAGTTACCTGGGGCTTCTTCCAGCCCATCGTAGGCTGAGAGGTCCCCCGGCGTCTTCCTGGCTCTCCCGGGCCTGACAGCGGGTCCATTAATTGGCGACTTCCACCTGAAGTCGCCAATATGAGTCCGCGCCGCGCACGTTACGCATCATCACAGCGGCTGGCTTGCGAGTCCTGCATATGCGCAGTTCAGAGTTAGAGAACCGTGCATGCAAAGGACTCACGCCAGTCGCTGCAATGACGCGTAGCGGCCGGTGTGATGAGTAACGTGCGCGTCGGGGCAGTCACCAATTAACGGAGCCACCAGTGGGACCGGGAGAGGGGCCAGGAGGACGTCTGGTGACCTCGCGACCTACGGTGGGCCGGAGGAAGCCACAGGTAAGTACAAATGGTATTTTTTTTTAAAGCTGCTCAGTGTCCCTTTAAGCAATGGTTGTGTGGAATTTTCAGCTGCCAGTTAACTGATTAACAGTTTGTACATTTCTTTCCTGGTCAATACAAATGTTTAACCACTTCACCACTGAGGGGTTTTACCCCCTCAGCACCAGAGCAATTTTCACCTTTCAGCGCTCCTTCCATTCATTCATCTATAACTTTATCATTACTTATCGCAATGAAATGAACTATATCTTGTTTTTTCCGCCACCAATTAGGCTTTCTTTAGGTGGGACATTATGCCAAGAATGATTTTTTTCTAAATGTGTTTTAATGGGAAAATAGGAAAAATGTGGGGAAAAAAATAATTATTCAGTTTTCGGCCATTATAGTTTTTAAATAATGCATGCTACTGTAATTAAAACCCATGAAACGTATTTGCCCTTTTGTCCCGGTTATAAAACCATTTAAATTATGTCCCTATCACAATGTTTGGCGCCAATATTTTATTTGGAAATAAAGGTGCATTTTTTTCAGTTTTGCGTCCATCCCTAATTACAAGCCCATAGTTTATAAAGTAACAGTGTTATACCCTCTTGACATAAATATTTAAAAAGTTCAGTCCCTAAGGTAACTATTTATGTATTTTTTTTAATTGTAAATTTTTTAATTTTTTTTTAATTACAAAAAAAAAAAAAATAGGGAGTGTGGGAGGTAATGAGTTAATTTTATGTGTAAAAGTCATTTATTTGTATGTGAAAAATGTGTAGGGTGTAGTTTACTATTTGGCCACAAGATGGCCACAGTAACTTTTTGTTTTAATGCGACCTCCAAGCTTCCTTCCGGAAGCTTGGAGGAAGTATAAGGAGGCTGGACACGTGAGTTTTTTTCTCACAATGATCGCGCTGCCCATAGGAGAGCAGCTGATCATTGCGGGGCTTAGATCAACGAACGGGAATGGATTTTCCTTTCATTGATCTCTGGGCGAGCGGGCGGCGGCGTGTTTACTAGCGGCGGGCGGCGTGTTTACGAGCGGGAGCGCGGGCAGCGTCGGGAACGCGGAAAGTACGTGTTTCTCCGTCCCTGGTTTTTAAAGGATGGAAAAAGGGGCCGAGAAATACGTACGCGCGGGGGTAAAGTGGTTAAATTTCCATAAAAGCTTTCAAAATGTATTTATAGAAATAGATTTTTTGTTTACAGCTGAGCACAATGCTATAAGTGATAACTCTACATTTAATGTATGATTTATGGTGCCCTTTTCACTACATTTACCCTCTCAGCATCAAGTTTGAAGTTGGTCCTGGTAAAGAAGGAATCATTGACTTCACAGCAGGCTCAGAGTTGCTGATAGCCAAAGCTAAAAATGGACACTTGTCTGTGGTAAGAATACTGGCTCTACATACCTCTGCATACATATGTTGTTGTTTTTTTTTTATCTGTTTTTAAAGATTTTTGTGCTGGAATTACATTGTTGAGAAAGCATATTCCTACCGGCTGCAGCCGTCCATTTGGGTCTTCAGCCGCCATTGCCGCCGTCCATTTTGGGTCCCTGCACAAAACAAATGCTGGTATATCGATCCCAGAGCCCCAGCATCACAGTCTCCCATTGGTTTGCAATAGACCAATGAGCATCGTCTGTCCCCAGGGAGGATTTTCATTGGTCCACTGCTCGGTGAACCACTGCGACTCCTCCCTGGGGAGGGACGATTTCCATTGGTCTATTGCAAAACCGTGGGAGCCTGAGATGCTTCTGCTGGGTCTCTGGGATTGGTATACCAGCACTTCTTCAGTGCAAGGACCTGAATGGAAGGTGGCAGGTAAATAACTTACGAAAGGCATGCAATGTGCAGCCTAGTGAGAACAGACACCACTCATTCTCATAGGCTAATCTACCTTGTCTGGTTCATCCAGAAAAATTGTGCGGGCCCCAAACTTGTGTTCCATTCACTGGAATGGACTGAAGTGAACATTGCTTAACATAGGATCCATCTGCATCCGTTCCGTTGTGCTCCGAAAAACAGAACAATTTTACTGCCAGTTTGAAAGAAACCTAAATCATAAATTGTAGTGCATGCAATACATAAGGTTTTGTCCATTGCACTTAAAGGGAAGGTCCAAGGAGCATAAAAATAAAAAAAAATCTACTTACCTGGGGCTTCCTCCAGCCCCTGGCAACTGTCCTGTGCCCTCGCCGCAGCCCCAGTGGCTCCCGGTCCCCTCCGGCGCAGTTGCTCGCCAGGTGGTCAGCTGCTTGCGCTTCACCATGCGGCTCACGGAGTCGCACTGACGTCATCCAGACTGTACTGCGCAGACCCAGAACTACTGTGCAGTACAGTGCGGATGACGTCAGCGCACCTACGTGAGCGCAAGTAGGCCTGAGGGGACCCTGGGCCACCAGCAGAGAGTGGAGCTGTGGCGAGGGTACAGGACAGCTGCCAGAGGCTGGAGGAAGCCCCAGGTAAGTGGATTTTTTATTTTTATGCACCTTGGATGTGTCTAAACTATTTTTGCAATTTAATTGTTCTTCACACTGGTATTTTATGTGGGTGACAAGATGTTTAGCTGGAGTTGACTTCTCAAATTTGACAATGCATATTTACCCATTAAACCTGCAAGCTGTGGCCTAGCTGTGATCTGTGTGATTACACCTGATCTCTTCACTTGCGTCATATGCTGTGGCTTAGCTCAGCATTGTTGCGTCTGCTGTGTTTCAGGAATGCAGTCAGGGCATTCTGGGTAATAGGCTTTCTGTGTTGTCCTGCACTGATCTGTGTGATCACACTGCCCTCTTGTGATGTGCTACGAATACAAACCGAGGTGGAAAGCTAAATCACCTATGTATGCAGCTATCTCTGGGTTTTGTCCTAAGTATGTATGAGGATATACAGTATATGCAAAAAATTAGAAAGGAAACCAATTTTCAATTGTAGAAAAAAATATATTTTCTCTCCTATTGCAAAAAAATATATTGTGTTCTTTTTATTATGCAATTAAGATACAAGACTGAGTTCTCTTAAAAGGTAATTTGTAAAAACATCCCAAGTACAAACAGTGACATCCGAGGTAAAAATTAACTGATGAGAAAAACAATTGGCTCTATCCTCCGTCTCCTAGAAAAATGTTTTTTATTTTTTTTTTAAGATATCACACAGTTTTATTTTATATTTAAATCTAGTTTTTAAGGTTTTACTGTTTCATTGTCTCTGCTCAATGACACATGCATTGATGACAGAGCTGAAATCTGTGAATTATTGATCCTTTTTGCCGCTTCTCAGAAGCCATGTACTGGCAGGAAAGTGTTTTATAGCTGTAATCACCCATCAGTGAGGGTTATACTAAAATCTGAACCAGTCTGACCAGGCAGAAACTGTCACTTGCATAACTGAGGTTTAATTTTTCAGGCAGAGAAAGAAGAAGAGGAATACAGCCTAGTTATTTGTGTGCATACATATGCCTATCTCATCATGTCACCTCAGTTGTCCTTAAAGAGCAAAAGGCCATACAAAACAATTGTATTATCTTGTGGCGACCTCTGCTTGATTCCTGTGTATTAACCCTTCTTCAGGCCTCATAAATACAGTATCTGGCCTGGGGCACACCAAAACCCCCACTAGCAGATCCGCAAAATGCTAGCAGATTTTGAAATGCTTTTTCTTACTTTTCTGTAGTGTTTCACATAGCATTTTGCGGTTTTGGGAAGTATTTTTGGTGTAGTAGATTTCATATATTGTTACAGTAAAGCTGTTACTGAACAGCTTCTGTAACAAAAACGCCTGCAAAACCGCTCTGAACTGCCGTTTTTCCTATACTTTACATTGGAGGCAGAAACGCCTCCGCAATCTAAAAATGCCTCACCCCGGGAGCATGCGTTTCAGCAAAACGCCTCCCGCTCTGGTGTGAACCACCCCATTGAGATACATTGACCAAGCGTATCTGCAGCCGCTTGTGCGAAAACGCCCAAAAACCCGCTCGGTGTGCACCAGCCCTGTATCTGATAAATAGCCAGAGTGCGCCTACATCCAACTAACTGGCATAAATAACAATCTGGATTGTATAAATCCAAGAAAAGACCACCACGGACGACAGAGCTAACTTAGGCATACATCACCCAAGGGCAAGTAGAACAAAAAAATATTGTTTTTCTTCAATTAAAAATTGGTTTCCCTTCTGATTTTTTTTTTCTTTTTTTTCCCCATTTATATCCTCATACTGAAGAACGGTTATTGTTGGGGTGGTGGTACACCTCCTACTATATAGACTTATGTTTATTAAGAACCTCCCAAACTGTTTTCACTTTTTTTTTATATCCTCAGCCAGACCTGCATTTCTCTTGATAATATTATTAATTTATAAAGTGCCAACATAACATATTTTGTGGCGCTGTAGAAAGTATCGAATCAATTGAAAATCAGTGCCGCAACAAGCATGCTCGACTGACTATTCCAATGTATAGAGGTGAAAAATCTTGGTCCATTGCGGTTGATCGGGTGTGCAGTAGTAATGACGTGCCATATAGTGACAAAACGCGATGGAACTCCCGGCCGCTGTCCCCTAAAATGTTAGCGAGCCCAAGGTGAGAGGAATATGGAGGTTGCCATATTTATTACTTTTAAAATAATGCATTGTCCTGCTGAGCCTATTCTGGCTGTCCTGCTGACCCAGTGACTCTAATACTTTAAGCCATATACCCTGAACAAGCATGTATCAGATTAGATGTCTAGGACAAATCTGACGAGATTAGCTGCATGCTTGTTTCGGGTGTGTGATTTAGGGTCGATTGACACTTTATTTAAAAACGTATCGGTGGCTCTGCTTTTTGGCACGGATCAAAACCGGAGCCACGGATACCAATGTTTAAAATTGTGGCTGTCTTCACACACTTTAAAAAAAACAAAAACCGCGGGATCCGTTTTGAAAAACTGAACGAAGAGTCCAGATTTGCAGGTTTTTCATGGACCCCGGATACACAGATGGGTAGTGAAAGGCTACACAAAAACGGATCTCCCTCTACACAGAGAACTTTTGCACACACAACAGAGGCAAAAAACGGTTTGCCTACTGCCTGCTCCTTCCCTCATCATCTCTTATCCGATAGAAACACACATGAAGGAAGGACATACGTTCAACCGGACTGGAAGCGTATGCTACAAAAGGACAACATTTTGAAAAACTGATCAGTTTTGCATCAGTTTTTAGAAAAAACTGATCAGTTTGAAATGAATCTGATTTGCAACTGGACAAGTGTGGACTGAGCCTTAGACCCTACTGACCATAAAGATCAGCAGGACAGCCAGGCAACTGGCATTGTTTAAAAGGAAATAAATATGGCAGCTTCCATATCCCTCTCACCTCTGATTCCTTTTAACCTCCTTAGCGGTAACCCCGTGTGTGACACGGGGTAAGCCGCCGGAGGGTGCCGCTCAGGCCCCGCTGGGCCAATTTAAATAATTTTTTTTTTGCTGGACGCAGCTAGCACCCCGATCGCCGCTATCCGGTGAGGCGCACGGCCTCCCCCCGGGGGAAGCCCTCCAGGAAATCCCGTTCTTTGAACGGGATTTCCTGATCGCCTATCGCCGGAGGCGATCGGCGGGGCTGGGGGGATGCCGCTGAGTAGCGGCTATCATGTAGCGAGCCCTGGGCTCGCTACATGATTTAAAAAAAAATAAAATAAAAACTGCTGCGCTGCCCCCTGGCAGTATTTTTCATACCGCCAAGGGGGTTAATGTACTCCTTCCCTCACCCCCAGGGCCCATGCATTAAACCCGTCAGCCACGTGTGGCACAAATAAGGAAGCCAAAGGGAACTGGACACCCGTGGCCAGTCAAACAGGTGAGAGATTTGAATGCACTGGCACCAGGCAGCACATTAATATTTGGGGAGGAAGTGGCTCAGACAGCGGAGGCTGTCACAGAGCTGATGCCTGAGCGATTTCATCGGCCTGTGGTGTATGGGCAGCCAACAGATCTGTCTCTCTGATCAGACTCATTAAGCTTGGTACCCACAACGATTTTCCTGACAATGTTTCCGACAACCGGCGAGCAGTCGTTTATGCGACGTCACAACGTGGGTACAGGCGCACAATAACGTGAACTTCGCTTAGCGGTGCTCGCCGATTAAAGACCATCACGGCAGATCTCTAAAGGGGAACTGAAATAAGAGGTAAACGGAGGCTGCCATATTTATTTCCTTTTAATCAATACCAGTTGACTGGCAGCACTGCTGGTCTGTTTCTCTGCAGTAGTATCTGAATAACACCAGAAACAAGCATGCAGCTAGTCTTGTCAGATCGGACTGAAACACCTGATCTGCTGCATGCTTGTTCAGGGGCTATGGCTAATAGTATTGGAGGCAGAGGATCAGCAGGGCTGCCGGGCAACTGGTATTGCTTAAAAGGAAATTAACATGGCAGCCTCCATATACCTCTCTCTTCAGTTCCCCTTTAAGATCCCCAACGACATCGCCCATCATGTAACGTCACGTGTCCCACCGGTGATGGAAATGAATCGCTGGACACTCGTCATGAGGGAGCAGTCGCTGGATCCATCGTCCTGGGTCGGTTGTGGTGAGTAGGAGGCTTTACGGTGACAAATGTAACAAGATGATCAAAATGTATAGTAAATTCCAAGACACAAAAGGGTGAGAGACATTTTCCACCCTTAAATCCCTTTGTACCTTTTTGATTTTCCTTTTTGTGTGTAAAGCATTCCTGTATTGGTTTCCTGTATGTACTGCACTATAGAGTACAAATAAAAACAAAAGTTTGCTTTCTTAAAACAGAATTTGCAATAATTCAGGTTGGAGTGAGCTTGAGATGTCTCTGTGCATCACTGATGAATATATGCAAATTAACCATTGATGCCCTTAAAAGCTAAACACACCTCCAGAACCGCTGGAATGCAATGATGTGTCAGCTTGTTAATTTGTACAGAGCCATAATAATCCAACATGCATACACACTGTTTCGGATTGTTTGATCCTCATCAGTGCATGGCATGGATTAATTTGGCTCTATGGAGTAGGGCTTGTAAATCCAAGAGGTACAGACTAACCAGCAAGCTCATGGTGAACCAGAACTCATTGGAGTGTATAAGGGACTACAATGGTCCTAAAAGCCCCCTTACTAAGATGCTAAGAAAAACAAAAGTTTGCTTTCTTAAAACAGAAAGAATTTGCGATAATTCAGGTTGGAGTGAGCTTGAGCTTCTAAGGCATGTATGTCAAACCGGTCCTACGAGGGCCGAGATCCTCACACATTTTTTATACAGCTCAAATGAATTGATGGGTCTGAATCAGGAAAGGTGTGGTCCATCAGGTAGAACACATTCCTTTCTTTCTCAGTCCATCCTAAACACCGGCATGGATCTGGCCCTCCAGGCCTAGAGTTCGACACGTGTGCAAATCAGATTTAGAATCTAAGGGTACAATGGTTAATTTGCATATATTCAGCAGTGGTGCCTGGGAGACATCTCAAGCTCACTCCAACCTGAATTATCGCAAATTCCTTCTGTTTTAAGAAAGCAAACTTTTGTTTTTCTTAGCACTTTAGTAAGGGGGCTTTTAGGACCATTGTAGTCCCTTACACACTCCAATGAGTTCTGCTTCACCATGAGCTTTCTGGTTAGTCTGTACCTATAGAGTACAAAGTAATTCTTAAAAATAGTTAAAGTACTTTACTTGTCCTTTCTTTCTTTTTTAAAGGTTGCTCCGCGGCTGAATTCCCGATGATGACCCCTCCAACCTACTAGGAATCTGTTCTACAACCAAACTGACAGCTTCACGTACATCCATTTCCTCCACACATTGGACAATACCTCCTTACTTGTAATACTTCTCGACTCTGCTTTTATATTTTATAGTTACCAAAGACCTGCGCTGCTTATAAAAAAGGAAAAAAAAAGAAATTATTTTATATATTTGTGAAATTCAGATATTTTATTTTTAACTTGCTTTTGCACAAGCTCCCACACTAGTAATTGTCTTTACTGCAAGTTCCTTAGCACATGGCTGGCACGGGTTGGCCAAATATGGTGACCAACCCACCTTACCTTTGTGCATATTCAAGCTAAATGTGGAAGGCATACTAGGAATCTTTCCTCTATTTTACTGTTTCTGCCATTGAGGCCTTTAACACTTTGCAGACGTAGTCCATGAAGGGGTATAAATCAGATTTCAGAAGAAAAAAATGTGTTAATATTGGTCTGCACTAAACACTTATTTATGCAATTTTATTTCATTCTGATACATCGAGGAATGGTAGGGGAGCTTTTTTAGAAATTTTTTTTTCCTTATCTTAAATATATGCCTTATTTTAATGTTGTTAAAATCCAAAAGCCATATGTACATGAGCTGACATATAGTGTATTTTGTAATACGAACAAAAGGAATCTACATGTTGATGCTTGACTATTAGAGCAGATGAAAACTTAAACCGTTGGTCTACTTTGAACCGCTATGCAAGCATTAAATAAGGGCTAGAAGAGACGTATATTTGCCTGTCCTCAGTAGACATTAGCTCCCTTGACGCTCCATTTTAGAATAGTTTACATTTAGTGCAGGCATCGTGACATGAAAGCAAAAGAGGACTCAACATTGGTACCCATAGTGCACAGTTACTGCAGGCTTGAGGGGTTAACAATCACATGACCTGCATTTGGAGTGCCAGGAAATAAGCCTGTTATGTCTAGTACCTCCTTAATTGTTCAAAGCAGAACTAACAAGTTTAAGTCTACATCAATAAATTGGGGAGTGAAGTGTCAACCTGAGCACTACAGACCTCCTGTATGAAAGGCTGTAAGGGAAGAACCGTGCAATGTTCATAGCAGCCAATCTGGTTTCATACACTATAAACATATGAGAGGCTACATCATTTTGGATGCTGAGGTTAGCTTAGCTCTTCATACATGAGGTCCTCAATCTGGCATGTCCATTGTAAGAGCACATGTTTTATAAGTGTAAGAAGTTCTCAGATGTGCAATATATATATATAAATATAATGTGTAGGGCACCTTAACTAACTGTTTATTACAATAGGAAAAAAAGAACCCTAACCTGCTCTCACGTCTCGTTTCCAGCTTACCGCCTGTCTGGTCACTCTGTTCAGTCATAGATGTTTAGCTTTCCCTGGCAAAGGGTTCACCTACTGGGCATTGTTAATAATTTGTTACTGGTAGATGTCTGTGTCTTAATCACCAGTTTCTGACTGTTATCTAACCGTTAGACTATCAGCAAGTGGCAGCCAGTATGTAGGGAGTCGTTAATCCATACGGATAGGATACGTTGTCCAGGAACCAGTGATGTCATTGAGACAGGAGGTCCTGCTCCTCTGTATGTTTAAGGAAGTGGATTTGATGTTTTACGGAGATCCATTAAAGGTGCCCATTAATCAACGGGACAATATTTTCCTCAGATGAGCGCATTTGATCAGATTTGCGGGATCCTAAGTAATCATAAGGTACCTGTTGTTTGTTCCCATAAACGGGTCGATTAAGGTGCTTTCTCTTTTCAGATACGATTGTAAAAGCCAATATTTCCATCAAGAGAAATTCTGTATTCCAATAGACTATAGAATCGTTTCATCTTGATTTTCTCCACATGCTGCGTGGTTTTCTGTACAATTAAATCGTAAACATCTGATTGAGTGATCTTATTTGAGGAAAATATTGTAGTGTTAATGGGCTCCTTAAAGGACAATGGCCACGAAAAAATTAAAATACACGTAAACACATCAGAAGTATACTTTTTCCAGAGTAAAATGAGCTATAAATTACTTTTTTTTCCTATGTTGCTGTCACTTACCGCAGTTAGTGGAAATGTGAAGGAACTTCTGTTCACTAAGTGCTTTTGAAAATAAACCCCCTGAGAATCCCTCAGTCCAAACCTGTCAGTTATATCACATTTCTTCTAGCTACTGTAAGTGACAGCAACATAGGAGAGAAGTAATTTATAGAACATTTTACTCTAGGAGAAATGTACTTTTTATTAATGTGTTTTCATGCATTTTCCTATTTTTAACGACTGTGATCCTTTTATGAATGGAAGATGGCAGGATATATTTTGTGTAAGGCAATGTTTCTTTTTATGTATAGTTTCTGCAGTAACTCACGAAGGGACCGTAAGGAATACAGTCATGCGTTTTATCTCTTTTAGCTGTTAGAGCTAATAGGTGCTAAAAGCACTCATGGTCTTAAAGTATATTATTTTACATTATCTGGTGGGCTGCAACACATGTAATGGTCTTATTAGACTGCTGTTAACAGGATAATCAGCATCCACTTATGTTACTTAGGACAGTCTTTGAAACCATCAGCAGATCGTCCTCTTGTGCATTGACCATTAGGAGTTTTCTGTTTTGTACAGCTGTTTCTCATGCTTTCAAACTGCATATTGTTTTACCTGTTTTACTATTTTGTTTGTTAAAAAAAATTGTTACATAGCTTGTCAACCAAAGTATGAATCCAATACACTGCCATGTTCACAAGAACCACAACTCCCACCTTCATAACACTGTAAGATGGATAGAAAGCTTTGTTGTACCAGTGTTTTACCTTGCTATTCCTCAGATTTATGTCCTCCTTTTTTATATTGTTAATGAAGACACTATTGATGAGGTAGTCGTTTTTTTTTTTTTTTTTCTCAGAAAACGTACAGTTTATCTTTTTATTTGAACTGAATCATCACCTGACAACCATGGTAGCAGCCACTCCCAGCCAAACATTGAGCCAGGAACAAGTGGCAGTACAAACCCGTGATATTTTCTTTCCTGCTGCCTCACATTCACCGTTTCCTGGGAGACGGGTAGAATATAGAGTCTTACCATTATTGTGTGATATGAGAAATTGCTGCTTTTGTTTGTCAGGGATGTGTCCAGTTTACATGAGGCGTGACCAGCCAGATCTTATGCCTGTCCTGTCAGTAGGTGTACCAGTTCAGAGGAAACGGCTTAACACCCGTGATTGCATTTGTGCCTTTCCACCAATAAATCTGCTGTTAATTAAACATGTCTTGTGTGTTTGTTTTTAACCTGACTTAAAGTAACATTACCTTCTGTGAACTGCAAGTCCCGCCTCCTCATATAGACACATGGTTTCTATTGCCGTTGTAGGGATGCTGGGAAATGTCTACCATGTTTTTGTTGTACTTTCTTTGGGTGTCACATGGTCACATCTTATTGACTCACCTACTGGGTTAATTCACTGAGTGAGGGCCCTTTTCCACCTGCAATCGCTAGCGTTCACGCTGAACGCTAGCGATTGCTGAATCGCAAAACCGGCGATTCCCCCGACGTTTGCGGCCGCGATTTTGCTATGCTATGCACTGCATAGCAAAATCGCGGCAATTATCGCTCCGCCGCGCGTTCGCGTTCCCCGCAAAAACGAATCGCGGTAGTGGAAATGACCTACCGCGATTCCCATGTTAAAAAGCAAACCGTAGCGATTGTAAAATCGCTAGCGGTTTGCGGTTTTGCGATTCAGCATCGCAAACGACGCTAGTGGAAAAGGGCCCTGAATCAGATTGCTTAACTGTAGTACTGTGGGAAACGCATTTGGTCCATCATAGAGCTATTCTGTCCAACACTTTAGTTTTATGTACGGTTTATATTCATTAAACATCCAGATTGTTTTCAAAATTATGAATTTAGTGTATTTCCAGCCACAGCAGTGACCAAGGCTGGATTTATACTTTTTGTACCCCTAGGCCAAATAAGTTGTGGCTTCTCTTTTCTGTACCGCCTCCTCTTCCATGTGAACCAGCCCCTCTTTCATGTATAGCTCCCCTAGCTTCCTTTTTCATGTGTTCATCCCCATTTCAGCCTCCTCTTTCCTATATAGCAGCCCCTCTTTCATGCTCATGTTCCCCATTGTGCTGTAGCTGCCCAAGGCCTGTGCCTTTGAGGCCTTTCAAGAAATCAGGCAGTGACTCGTGTGGCTGGACTGAAGTCTAGTAGTCTATTACATGTAATTGTTTTAACTGGATCCCGCAGTGGTATGAGAAATATTGTGAACTGTTCCCCAAGACAGTGCCATCCAGTGCCATGTCTCTTGCAGGTTCACCACTCTTGTCGCACACTTCCAGATCCAACAAGAATACAAAAGCTTGCTGTGCTGAAGCATCCACCCAGGAACACCCAAATGAAGTAAAAATGGCCTTCCACAATCCTGGGATCGTTTTTTTTTTTTTTTTTTTTTTTTTTTGGTTTTTCTTTCTTTTTTTTTTTTTTTTTTTTTATTACCTGGTCCATGCTGAGAAACTGCAGTGCCAACAGGATTGTGGGTAGTTTTTTTTGTTTTTGTTTTTTTTGCTGTAAGCCTGTTATCTAGGTGATGTTTGCTGTGGGAGGGATAGTAATTTGTAAAACAAGCAGTAAATTAAAGGTAGCCATACATCAAGCGATGATGGGCAGATTCGACCAAGAGACTAATCAATTTCTGCATGATCGACCTGCGGTGTATGGGCAGCCGACAGATCTCTCTCTAATCATATTCGATTAGAGAGAGATCTATTGGCTGCCCATACACCGCAGGCCAATTCCCAATCATGCTGAAATCCATCCAGAATCCCCATAGCACATAGTGGAAAACACATGCGATTCTGCTAAGTGTGACCCTGGCCTTAGGCTGAATTCACAGTGGTCACTTGCATAACGCACGTGTTATGAGTGTGGACTGCAATTGGAGATTATCGATGAATTGCAAATATTTGAGTTCATGCAGATTTATGTACATTTTATGCAAATATATGCAGCTTGAAAATGGACCAATCAATTTAAACCTGGGTGTGATTTGATTGTTCAATTTTCAAGCTGCATATACAGTATTTGCATAAAAATGTACACAAGTCTGCATGAGCTCGGAAATATTTGCATCTCACTGATCATTTCTAACTGCAATGGAGACTGGACATACACTAAAATACAAAGCCTGCAAGCATCAGCTTTGATCAGTTACAATGCAGTACTGTGAACAGACCCATAGAATTGTGTGGGCAGTGAGTTGACACGCAGAATTCTTCTGCAAAGCAACTGGGCACTGTGAATTAGCCCTTAAACTTTACTTAACCTAACACAAAACACACAATGTGAACAAGCACTCATTGTCACTGATGGGTCACAGAGTACTGGCTTAACCCCTTGCTTGCTAAGCACGTACCTAGTACGCTCTGACAGTATGCTCTACTGCCAAAAACATACCTAGTATGTTTTTTGGCATTCCTCCTCCACCCTGGAAGAAGTGTGTGTGTGTGGGGGGGGGGCTGGCATCATTCCTCAAAAAGAAAAGATGCTGGGTCTCCACCTGGATTTAGGGCCTGTCGGCCTGTTTATTGCAAGTGTCACAGTGCAAAGCACAACATTTCGACCGCAATGGTCTTTCTCAAGTGCTTTCTGAAGCACTTGAGAAAGACCATTACGGTCGAAATGTTGTGCTTTGCACTGTGACACTTGCAATAAACAGGCCGACAGGCCCTAAATCCAGGTGGAGACCCAGCATCTTTTTTCTGTGGAAGTTACCCTGTGGTGGATGAGGGGATAAGCTGGTCGACTCCCTGGTGCATCAAGTTTGGGGTAGTAGTGTTGGGATTTCTCTATTACGGCTGGCATCATTCCTCCCCATGGGCCTTCTCCAGTGCCCCCCCCCCCCCCCCCCCTGCAAAGTTGGAGCAGCAGTGCATAAATAACTCGCTCACTCTATGGGATTTGTCCTCTCCAGCAGCCGTCTCCTATCTACTTCCTTATTCCCTGTATGACACGTGATTACGCGTCATACAGAGATTGGGTGGCCAGAAAGGAGCCTGCTGTCGAAGGGGACGCATCGTATAGAGTGAGTTAATTACACACTGCACCGCTGCTCCAGCTCTGCGAGGGGGGGGGGGGGGGGGATGATGGCCTTCCTCCACCAGTGTCACTAGGGTGGCCATCCGTCCGGATTTAGGCCGGACAGTCCGGTTTTTGGACTGCTTGTCCTCTGTCCGGCGCAAGCCAAGGAAGGGCAGCCAGATGTCCTTGTTTTTGGGCTGTGTGGAGGGAGAGAGCGCAGAGAAGAGGGAGCGGTGGGAAAGGGGGGACATCTCCCCCCCCCCCCTTTCCTCACCTTTGGACTCCCCCTTCCTCGCTGTACCCTCTAGAACTAAAGTTTTGTGGTGACTGGCAGCGGGCGGGACTTACCTCTGCCTCGCTCCAAGCGCTGCGTAGTGACGTCAGGTTCATGAGTTATTTGAGCCTGTTCTTTCTTGTGAGTGTAATGATCCGACTCATCCACTGAGCCAAATCAGTTCAGTGGATGAGACAGGAACTGCAGCTGCAGTTCCTGTCTCATCCACTGAACTGATTCGGTTCAGTGGATGAGTTGGATCACAGGAAAGAACCGGCTCAAATGACTCATGAACCGGGCATCACTAGTACTGCTTCGCAGTGGAAGGAGGCAGGTAGGTCCCACCCGCTGCCAGCCACCCCAAAACTTTAGTTCTAGAGGGGAGAACAAGGAAGGGGGAGCCCAAAGGTGAGGAAAGGGGGAGGAGATGTCCTCCCTTTCACACTGCTGTACCTACCGCTCTCCCTTCACTGAGCTCGCCCCTCCTGCCTGGGGACACTTGGCTAACTATTCTGGGGACACCTATAGACCTGGCTACATATACTGGGGACACCTATAGACCTAGCTATATATACTGGGGACACTATACAACTGGCTATCTGTACTGGAGACACCTATACACTTGGCTAACTATTCTAGGTGAACATAAAGACCTGGCTACAAATACTGGGAACACCTATAGACCTGCCTAACTATTCTGGGGACACCTAAAAACCTGGCCATCTGTACCGGAGACATCTATAGACCTGGCTAACTACTCTGGGGACACCCAAAGACCTGGCTACCTATTCTGGGGACATTATACACCTGGGTACCTATTCTGGGGACAACTATACTCATGACTACTTATACTGGGGACACCTATAGACCTGGCTACCTATGCTGGGGGTACCTATTTTGGGGTAACTGCTGTCAGATTATCTGTATTTATGGGGAACCGGTACCAAATACCCCCCAATGAAAGCTTAGTTTGTCTTGAAAAAAACGATATATAGATCATTTAAGTGGCAAGAGTACAGATGAAGTTATTGCTGATTAAAAAGGGACACCGCTAAAGCGTCAAAACTGCTCTGGTCCATTAGGGAAAAACGAGGCCTGGATGCGAAGTGGTTAAAAAAAAAAAAAAAACACAAGAAAAATATTTTATTTTTTATTTCACTTTTTTAAACCTATTTCACTCAAATGTTGTGTTATCTCCAGAAAAAGTACAACATTTTGTTTCAGCATAGACTCTGAAGTCTCCCTAAAATGAGGTTTTTAATTTAACCCATTCGCATTCCGTCGTTTTCACTTGAGCAATGTTCACCTCCCATTGATTAGCCTATAACTTTATCACTACTTATCACAATGAACTCATCTATATCTTGTTTTTTCCGCCACCAATTAGGCTTTCTTTGGGGGGTACATTTTGCTAAGAGCCACTTTACTGTAAATGCATTTTAACAGGGAGAATAAGAAAAAAACTGAAAAAAATCATTATTTCTCAGTTTTCAGCCATTATAGTTTTAAAATAATACATGCCTCCATAATTAAAACTCACGTATTGTATTTGCCCGTATGTCCCGGTTATTACACCGTTAAAATTATGTCCCTATCACAATGTATGGCGACAATATTTTATTTGGAAATAAAGGTGCATTTTTTCCGTTTTGCATCTATCACTATTTACAAGTTTAAAATAAAAAAAAATATAGAAATATTTCATCTTTACATTATTTAAAAAGTTCAGACCCTTAGGTAAATATTTACATGTTTTTTTTTTTATTGTAATGTTTTTTTGTTTTTTTTTTATATTAAACATTTTATTTGAGTATTTTTGGGAGGGTGGGATGTAAACCATAGTTTTATAATGTAATTGTGTGTTTTTGGCCACAAGATGGCGGCCATAAGTTTGTTTACATGACGTCACTCTAAGCGTAACACACGCTTAGAGTGACGCATGGGGGAGGCAACAGCCAGAAAAAGCGCAGCTTCCGAGAGAAGCTGTCGCTTTTTCAGCAAGGGAGAGGAATCGGTGATCGGGCACCATAGCCCGATTCACTGATTGCCTGGCTAACGAACCACGGGCCGGGAGCGCGCATGGTTCCTGGACGTAGTTTCTACGTCCAGAAACCAAAATAGGTTAAAAACCTCATTACCATTATTGTCCGACCTAAAACACTGCATCCCCGCGGCTGAAAACCCCCTTGATCACCCCAAACTCACGGGGTACACGCAATCAACTTCCGCATAGGGGCAGCGCAGCTCTGCCTCTATGCGCGTCAATCAGCGCCGGATCGCCGCCTCTCCCCCGCCCCTCTGTCTTCCTTCACTGAGAGGGGCGGGGGAGAGGCAGAGATACGCGCTGATTGACGCGCATAGAGGCGGCAGCAAAATCCACGACCAAGAAAGTCGTGGATTTTGCTGCCCTGTACCCCCGTGAGTTTGGGGTGATCGAGGGTGTTTTCAGCCGCGGGGATGCAGCGTTTTAGGTCAGACAATAATGGTAATGAGGTTTTTAAAATAACCTAATTTTAGGGAGACTTTAGAGTTTCTTTAAGCCCAATTCATTATGGAAAAAAACAGTATGCAATATTTCCTATTTCATGTAGGTTTTCTTGTCAAAAATCCTAAGTAAATTTAATGAGTGACGAATGCCTAAAAACTGCTTGGCAGTAGATGTTCGTGTTTAGGACAAATCTGCTGGCAGGGAAAGGGTTAATCGATAAGCCGGTCCAACAACACATGTACCCGAAGGACAGCGCTTCTGAAGCCAGCAAGCTATTTAGGGCCTCTGAAGTCAGGGATTGCAGCGCTCACAACTTTTCTCTCAGTGCAGTATTAAAAATGATGATCTAGTTTTTACACCCGACTCTTTTACCTAAAATTGGGCCTGTATGTAGACTTACCCTGATGTATTGTAATATTAAGTCACGAAGCATGAAATGTCTAGGTTGCATCTGATATTTTCCCCCCTGTCCATTCAAAAAATGTTGCATATATCACAGATAACCTTAGACACTTCAAAAAGAGCCTTCTGTTATCTGCCGTGAGAACCCTGTCTATTCCACAGCACATAAAAAAATCATACACAGCAGTGTGATATGAAGAACAGTAAATAAAGGCCTACTGAAGATGGCTACTCCCATCATGTTTGTTGTAATAAGAGTGCCATCTGTTGGAGAAATGGTAACAATATTCTGTTTATCCAATTCAGTGATGGACTGTAGTTTAGAACACGAGGCAGGAAGCTTTTTGGATGAGAGAGCCATAAACGCCACATATTTAAAAATGTATTTTCCTGAGAGCCATACAATATGTTTCGAACTGGGAAAGAGCACATGCGCAGCAGAGGGCTCATGTCCCTGTCGCCATGGTGATGTGTATACAATTGATCCGCCGAGCAGCGGAAGTGTCAGACACGTCTTCAGTTCAGCTTCTCTTGGATTTCAGCAACACCAGTAATTTCCCCGAGAGCCAGACAGGAGAAATACTGACTAAGGGCTGAGACACATCAGAAAAGCTCCCCAAACGCTAGAGGTTTCAAAAGCTCTTCCCAATGTAATGCTATGGGTTTGTTTTTTTTTACAAAACCTCATCGCTCCAGTGTGCATAGACACATAGGATAACATTAGCAGGAGGTTTCAAAAACTCAAAACGCTCAGAAAAACTCCTCTGGTGTGGCCCAGGCCTAACAGCTTGTACAATTAGCTAGCTGACTTGGGTTTGATTCACTTTGTAGGACGAGATCCCCACACTTTGGCCCAATAGGCTGCCTGTCAAGTGACAAGCAGCCTATTGGGCCAATCAAAGTGCAGGGATCTCATCCTACAAAGTCACTGGACCTGACAGGGTCCAGAGTAGGACAATTGGAGCAGCCGTTAGTTTTGAAGAGTGTAAGTTAGTAGTGCAGCAGTAGCGTGCCTACTTTGAAAATGTTACTTGCGCTGCTGCACTAAGCTGCTCTGCTTGAGCAGTGTAGCTTAGTGAATCAACCCCTACTGATTTGTCTGAGCCAGATGTAGCCATCTAACGAGCCACATCTAGCTCCCGAGCCATAAGTTCCCTACCCCTGGTTTAGAACATACATAAACAGCCAATGGGCATCCTGCTTAAAGAGAGTCTGAAGCCTTCTAAAAATCCTCTTTTTATTTGACATTTATCTTCAGCAATATCAGCAGTGCTAAAACGCCACATTCCTGTGGCAGAACAATGTTATTAAACCCCCCAAATACCGGGGCAAAATTCCATGACTTTCCTTAGCGCTGTAGCTCTGCCTCCATTAGTGTCAATCACAGCTGATCTCCGCCTCTCCCCACCCTTCTCAGTGAAAGAAGCCTGGGAGAGGCGGTGATCAGCGGGAATTGACGTGAGTAGAGGCAGAGCTACTGCACAAAGCTCTGCCTCTACCAGAAAGCGCTCCCCACATTTTGCCCCGGGGATTTGGGGGGTTTAATGACATCGTTCTGCCACGGGAATGTTGCGTTTTAGCACTATTGATATTGCTGAAGATAAATGTCAAATAAAAAGGATTTTTAGAAGGCTTCAGACTCTCTTTAAAGCCAGGTACACACATTTGATTGGCCAATTTTACCACATCCATGCAGTATGTGGGCCAACAGACTTTGAATACTATGAAGAGATTATTTAGGTAAGCTCTTATACCACATTTAGGTGGTAAAATTGGGTAATTGTTAGCCAATCAAAATTGGATGTGTGTACCATACTTTAGGCTCCTTTCATACCAAGTCCGTTGAGTACGGCTACAGTGGATAGTATTGTACTCTTTACCGCCCAAAACAACTGTCACCAAAAGCTCCCCCCCCCCTTTCGAATAGGTAGCGCGATGACCCCTCCCCCCTTCCCTCCAGTATAAGTAGCCAGATGACCCTTCCCCCTATTCCCTCTAGCATAGGTAGCCTGATGGCCCCTCCCCCTTCCCTCCAGTATAGGTAGCCAGATGACTCCCTTAATTCCTCCTTTTCCCACCCCCTTTAAGTATAGGTAGCCAGCTCGCCTTCACACCGCAGCAGCCATCAGTGTCACTCATTTACTCCAGTTGCAAAAGCTTCCTCTTCCTTTCCATCGTCAATGCTGCCCAAGTCCATAGGCGCCGGTCACAAGATGGCTGCTGCACAGACAGCTAGCAGCAGGGTACTGCGGTCAGGCGCTCGTCTGATCTCCCTGCATTGTAGCATTTGCAAGCTTGCAAATGCTGCACCAGTTTAGCCTGCTGCTTTAATGCCCTTGCTCCTGTGGTGCTCTAGGCCATGGCCTAAATCCGGCCCTGTGCCTATGGGGCTTTCACATCAAGTACAGCATGGCAGGTTCTGACACAGTACATGCTGTGCTTTAATCCGGAAATGCGTGCGATTAACTACTATTGTATAGTTGAATTGCACGTCTAACAGGCGGTACGTTTTTTCAGCCGTATCCCAACACAACTTGCGCAGTGTAAAAGGGCCCTTACGCAGTACGCAGTTTAACCTCCCTGGCGGTAAGCCCGAGCGGAGCTCGGGCTATGCCGTGCAGGAGGATTTCTCAGGCCCTGCTGGTCCGATTTGCACACTTTTTTTTGCAACACACAGCTAGCCGCTGCCACTTGCCACGCTGGGCCCCCCCCCCCCAGACCCCGTGCGCTGCCTGGCCAATCAGTGCCAGGCAGCGCTGAGGGGTAGATCGGGACTCCCGATGACGTCATGCCACCCGTCGCCATGGCGACGGGGGAAGCCCTCCAGGAAATCCCGTTCTCTGAACGGGATTTCCTGATCGGAGATCGCCGGAGGCGATCGAAGAGGGCGGGGAGATGCCGCTGCACAGCGGCTATTATGTAGTGAGCCCTGGGCTCGCTACATGATTTAAAAAAAAAAAAAAAAAACTACTCTGCTGCCCCCTGGCGGTTTTTAATAGACCGCCAGGGAGGTTAAGTGGCTGCGTCCGCATGAGGCATTTTTTTATGTTAGCTAGCACAAGGCTAGCTATGTTGCCCAAGTCCCCTGGCACCTCTCAGACTCTAACCCCCCCCCCTCCCCCCCCCCCCCCCCCCCCGATCGCCGCCGGCAACACTTACCCGTCCGCGATCCCGCAAGAGCCGCAGCTTCCCAATTAGCATGACGTCATGCGCAATTCCGATCCCCCCATAGCAAAGCCGGGTGCTGATTGGGAGGCTGCGCCATCGCGGGATCCCTGGGGGGAATGTATACCGGAGGTGATCGAGGGAAATCGGAGGGGACGGAGGGACTTGGGCAGCATAGTTAGCTAGCAACAGGGTCGGACTGGGACACTGGGGGCCCACCAAAGAAATTTCAACCTGGGCCCCACACATCCCATGATTGCAGTGAAAAAAAGGGTGTGACCATGCATCGGAAGGTGGGCATGGTCATGATGTATTCTAGACAGGGCCAAATGTACATGATCTTAGCAGCATTGTAATTCAGAGACACTGCTGCCCAGCAAAGCTGTGCATAGAGTCCCCTCCTTCAAAATTATGTCCTACTTTGCAGAGGTTGCGACCGCAAAGGTTGCGACCGCATCGGGGCCCTTGGGCCAAAGGGGCCCCGATGGGCACTCACTCAACTACAATATTAGCTTTCTGTCGGTCCTGTGCTCATAATAATCACTTCTATAGATACTTTGAACAGTGGTAATCATTAGCAAGCTATTTCCCATCCCCTTCTTGCACCTCTGACACTGTAGTTGCCATTGGCAGGTTTTGGTGCGTCATATCAATTTTTATGTATAGAGTGCTGGGGGGGGGGGGGGGGGGGGCGCTACAGCTCCTTAGCTATGCCACTGCCTCAGCATGAGTGATTACAGCACTAAGATAATTTTTGTGCTGCAGGCAGCAATTGGAGCTCTGTCAGACAAAGAGGGGGGGCCCACCAAACACCTGGAGGCAGGGCCCACCGAGGAAAAAAACTTGTACTACTGTGGCCCAGTCCGACCCTGGCTAGCATAGTGCTAGCTTAACAATATTTAAGACATTTTATTTTAGAAAAAATCCTCCCGGGGTGATGCGATCCCCTGCAGCGGCTAGCCCGACACTGTGTTGGGCTTACTGCCAGGGAGGTTAATGACTACAATTTACAATGCAAAAAGGACAGGAAGTCCATTCAAAGAGAGGTTTCTCACCAGGTGTAAAGTATGTTTGGCAGTTTTTGAATTCCCTCATGAATACTGCTAGGACCTGCCTTGATTTTTGATGCTAGTGTAGTGTGTCTAACTGTGCTGGTCTTCATATTGGAGGTGGCATAATGTTGCAGCAGGGGAGAGGCAGGGCATGAAGCTCACTTTTGGCCCACAGTATCGCACTGTTTACTCTGTAACAAAAATATATGCTTCAGTGGCTTTATTTTATGGCTATGCTGTCATTTGTGGATTTAAAGGACACCTGAAGTGAGAGGGATATGGAGGCTGAAATTTATTTTCTGTTAACCACTTCCCGACCGCCGTATATACAAATGGCGGCCGGGAAGTGCACCCCGCAAGGACCGCCGTATAGACAAATGGCGGCGGTCCTTGTAGGGGCATGGGCGGAGCGATTGCGTCATCAGTGACGCGATCCTCCGCCTGGCGCCGCTCACCCGCCGCAACATCCCGCCGGCCATACGGAAGCGCCGGCGGGATGTTAACCCGACGATCGCCGCATACAAAGTGTATAATACACTTTGTAATGTTTGCAAAGTGTATTATACAGGCTGCCTCCTGCCCTGGTGGTCCCAGTGTTCGAGGGACCACCAGGGCAGGCTGCAGCCACCCTAGTCTGCACCAAGCACACTGATTTCCCCCCCCCTGCCCCAGATCGCCCACAGCACCCATCAGACCCCCCCCTGCCCACCCCCCAGACCCCTGTTTGCACCCAATCACCCCCCTAATCACCCATCAATCACTCCCTGTCACTATCTGTCAACGCTATTTTTTTTTTTATCCCCCCCCCTGCCCCCTGCTCCCTCCTGATCACCCCCCACCCCTCAGATTCTCCCCAGACCCCCCCCCCACCCCATGTACTGTATGCATCTATCCCCCCTGATCACCTGTCAATCACCTGTCAATCACCCATCAATCGCCCCCTGGCACTGCCACCCATCAATCAGCCCCTAACCTGCCCCTTGCGGGCAATCTGATCACCCACCCACACCAATAGATCGCCCGCAGATCCGACATCGGATCACCACCCAAGCGCAGCGTTTACATCTATTCTCTCCTCTAAACACCCACTAATTACCCATCAATCACCCACCAATCACCCCCCTATCACCACCTGTCACTGTTACCCATCAGATCAGACCCTAATCTGCCCCTTGCGGGCACCCAATCACCCGCCTACACGCTCAGATTGCCCTCAGACCCCCCCCCTTATCAATTCGCCAGTGCAATATTTACATCTGTTCTCCCCTGTAATAACCCACTGATTACCTGTCAATCACCTGTCAATCACCCATCAATCACCCCCTGTCACTGCCACCCATCAATCACCCCCTGTCACTGCCACCCATCAATCACCCGCTGTCACTGCCACCCATCAATCAGCCCCTAACCTGCCCCTTGCGGGCAATCTGATCACCCACCCACACCATTAGATCGCCCGCAGATCCGACGTCCGATCACCTCCCAAGTGCAGTGTTTACATCTGTTCTCTACCCTAAACACCCACTAATTACCCATCAATCACCCCCTGTCACTGCTACCTATCAGATTACCCCTATCTGCCCCTAGGGCACTCAATCACCCGCCCACACCCTCAGAATGCTCTCAGACCCCAGCCCTGATCACCTCGCCAGTGCATTGCTTGCATCTATTCCCCCCTCTAATCACACCTTGAGACACCCATCAATCACCTCCTGTCACCCCCTAACACACCTACCCATCAGATCAGGCCCTAATTTGCCCCGTGTGGGCTCCTGATCACTCGGCCAAACCCTCAGATCCCCCTCAGACCCCCTTCCGATCACCTCCCCAGTGCATTGATTGCATCTATTTTCCCCTCTAACCACCCCCTGAGACACCCATCAATCACCTCCTGTCACCCCCCTAGCACTCCTATCCATCAGATCAGGCCCAATACAACCTGTCATCTAAAAGGCCACCCTGCTTATGACCGGTTCCACAAAATTCGCCCCCTCATAGACCACCTGTCATCAAAATTTGCAGATGCTTATACCCCTGAACAGTCATTTTGAGACATTTGGTTTCCAGACTACTCACGGTTTTGGGCCCGTAAAATGCCAGGGCGGTATAGGAACCCCACAAGTGACCCCATTTTAGAAAAAAAGACACCCCAAGGTATTCTGTTAGGTGTATGACGAGTTCATAGAAGATTTTATTTTTTGTCAAAAGTTAGCGGAAATTGATTTTTATTGGGTTTTTTTCACAAAGTGTCATTTTTCACTAACTTGTGACAAAAAATAAAATCTTCTATGAACTCGCCATACACCTAACGGAATACCTTGGGGTGTCTTCTTTCTAAAATGGGGTCACTTGTGGGGTTCCTATACTGCCCTGGCATTTTAGGGGCCGTAAACCGCGAGGAGTAGTCTAGAAAACAAATGCCTCAAAATGACCTGTGAATAGGACGTTGGGCCCCTTAGCGCACCTAGGCTGCAAAAAAGTGTCACACATGTGGTACCGTCGTACTCAGGAAAAGTAGTATAATGTGTTTTGGGGTGTATTTTTACACATACCCATGCTGGGTGGGAGAAATTTCTATGTAAATGGACAATTGTGTGTAAAAAAAATCAAACAATTGTCATTTACAGAGATATTTCTCCCACTTAGCATGGGTATGTGTAAAAATACACCCCAAAACACATTATACTACTTCTCCTGAGTACGGCGGTACCACATGTGTGGCACTTTTTTACACCCTAAGTACGCTAAGGGGTCCAAAGTCCAATGAGTACCTTTAGGATTTCACAGGTCATTTTGCAACATTTGGTTTCAAGACTACTCCTCACGGTTTAGGGCCCCTAAAATGCCAGGGCAGTATAGGAACACCACAAATGACCCCATTCTAGAAAGAAGACACCCAAAGGTATTCCGTTAGGAGTATGGTAAGTTCATAGAAGATTTTATTTTTTGTCCCAAGTTAGCGGAAAATGACACTTTGTGAAAAAAAACAATTAATATCAATTTCCGCTAACTTGTGACAAAAAATAAAATCTTCTATGAATTCGCCATACTACTAACGGAATACCTTGGGGTGTCTTCTTTCTAAAATGGGGTCATTAGTGGGGTTCCTATACTGCCCTGGCATTTTAGGGGCCCTAAACCGTGAGGAGTAGTCTTGAAACAAAAATGACCTGTGAAATCCTAAAGGTACTCATTGGACTTTGGGCCCCTTAGCGCAGTTAGGGTGCAAAAAAGTGCCACACATGTGGTATCGCCGTACTCGGGAGAAGTAGTACAATGTGTTTTGGGGTGTATTTTTACACATACCCATGCTGGGTGGGAGAAATACCGCTGTAAATGGACAATTGTGTGTAAAAAAATCAAAAGATTGTCATTTACAGAGGTATTTCTCCCACCCAGCATGGGTATGTGTAAAAATACACCCCAAAACACGTTGTACTACTTCTCCCGAGTATGGCGATACCACATGTGTGGCACTTTTTTGCACCCTAACTGCGCTAAAGGGCCCAAAGTCCAATGAGTACCTTTAGGATTTCACAGGTCATTTTGAGAAATTTCGTTTCAAGACTACTCCTCACGGTTTTGGGCCCCTAAAATGCCAGGGCAGTATAGGAACCCCACAAATGACCCCATTTTAGAAAGAAGACACCCCAAGGTATTCCGTTAGTAGTATGGCGAGTTCATAGAAGATTTTATTTTTTGTCACAAGTTAGCGGAAATTGATTTTAATTGTGTTTTTTCACAAAGTGTCATTTTCCGCTAACTTTTGACAAAAAATAAAATCTTCTATGAACTCACCATACTCCTAACGGAATACCTTGGGGTGTCTTCTTTCTAAAATGGGGTCATTTGTGGGGTTCCTATACTGCCCTGGCATTTTAGGGGCCCTAAACCGTGAGGAGTAGTCTTGAAACGAAATTTCTCAAAATGACCTGTGAAATCCTAAAGGTACTCATTGGACTTTGGGCCCTTTAGCGCAGTTAGGGTGCAAAAAAGTGCCACACATGTGGTATCGCCGTACTCAGGAGAAGTAGTATAATGTGTTTTGGGGTGTATTTTTACACATACCCATGCTGGGTGGGAGAAATATCTCTGTAAATGACAATTTGTTAATTTTTTTTACACACAATTGTCCATTTACAAATTGTCATTTACAGAGATATTTCTCCCACCCAGCATGGGTATGTGTAAAAATACACCCCAAAACACATTATACTACTTCTCCTGAGTACGGCAATACCACATGTGTGGCACTTTTTTGCAGCCTAACTGCGCTAAGGGGTCCAAAGTCCAATGAGCACCTTTAGGCTTTACAGGGGTGCTTACAATTTAGCACCCCCCAAAATGTCAGGACAGTAAACACACCCCACAAATGACCCCATTTTGGAAAGTAGACCCTTCAAGGTATTTAGAGAGGGGCATGGTGAGTCCGTGGCAGATTTCATTTTTTTTTTGTCGCAAGTTAGAAGAAATGGAAACTTTTTTTTTTCACAAAGTGTCATTTTCCGCTTACTTGTGACAAAAAATAATATCTTCTATGAACTCACTATGACTCTCAGTGAATACTTTGGGATGTCTTCTTTCCAAAATGGGGTCATTTGGGGGGTATTTATACTATCCTGGAATTCTAGCCCCTCATGAAACATGACAGGGGGTCAGAAAAGTCATAGATGCTTGAAAATGGGAAAATTCACTTTTTGCACCATAGTTTGTAAACGCTATAACTTTTACCCAAACCAATAAATATACACTGAATGGGTTTTTTTTTTTTATCAAAAACATGTTTGTCCACATTTTTCGCGCTGCATGTATACAGAAATTTTACTTTATTTGAAAAATGTCAGCACAGAAAGTTAAAAAAATCATTTTTTTGCCAAAATTCATGTCTTTTTTGATGAATATAATAAAAAGTAAAAATCGCAGGAGCAATCAAATAGCACCAAAAGAAAGCTTTATTAGTGACAAGAAAAGGAGCCAAAATTCATTTAGGTGGTAGGTTGTATGAGCGAGCAATAAACCGTGAAAGCTGCAGTGGTCTGAATGGAAAAAAAGTGGCCGGTCCTTAAGGGGTAGAAAGCCCTAGGTCCTCAAGTGGTTAAACAATGCACATTGCCTGGCTGCATTGCTAGTCATTTGCCTCTAATCCTTTCAGCCATAGACTCCGAACAGTGGCGTGGTGTAACTAAGGTGTTGTGGGCTCAGATGCAAGTTTTACAATGGGGCCCCCCAAGCACTCTATACATAACCATTGATACGCCGCACCAAAACCTGCCAATGGCAACTACAGTGTCTGAGGTGCAAGAATGGGATGGGGAGCAGGCGTACTTTGTTAATGATTACCGCTATTCAAAGTATCTATAGAAGTGATTATCATGAGCACAGCACCAATAGAGAGCTAATACTGTAGTTGAGGGAGGGCCCTTCGTTGCCCCTTTGGCCCAAGGGCCCTGATGCAGTCGCAACCTCTGCAACCCCTATTGCTACGCCCCTGACTCCGAACAAGCATGCAGCAGATCAGGTGCTGGATTAACTCAACTGCATACTTGTTTCAGTTGTGGGATGCAGACACTACTGCAGCCAAAGAGATTATCATGTCAGCCAAACAACTGGTAGCCTTCTACGTCTCACCTCGGTGGTTCCCTTTAAATTTGAGATTGCCTGAAGAAGCCACGTGTGTGGACAGCGTGTATTTCATTACAGCCTGGAGCGGTGGTACTTGAGTGGAGCTGCTGTGCCCTGCATGCTGGGCTCAGCTGAGGCAGAGGAAAGCCCGCTCTGGTCACGTGGTGCGGCTGCAGAGGACACGCTGCAGGTTACCTCTCACCTCGCCTAACCTCGTCGTTACGACAACCTATCTGTTTGTAGCAGAAGCGCGCCACCTGGCGGCCGCACCGTTCCTGAGGCGAGAGAGAGACCAGTGGAAGATCTGCTATGACGGCTACATTGTTCAGTAACGTAAAATCTTATAAATTGTAACTTTTTTTTTTACATCCAGTATTACAGCAACAAGCAGCAGCAGCAGCCACAGGAGGAATAGCACAAGTAAGAGCGATAACTGGGTGGCAGTATGTCTCTTATTCTCTCTATAATGATATACTTTATGAATACTGTATAAGCACTGAGCACTGCAGCAGATGCATCATTCCTTATTGACAGCAATGCACCTCTGACTGCTGCACTTTACCAAAACCTCATTTTACTTCAGAAGCAAATCCATAAGCTGGGATCCGGCTTTTTCTGTTTATTTCATTATAAAGCACATCTTTTATATTACAGCTATGGTTTGGTTTACCCAGGATCGGTTTGTGTCAATTAATGTAAGGTCGCATTCACAGTGGGACGTGATAAAGTCTTATGACGCAGTTTACCGCACCGCAATGCTAATCCTATGCACTGTTCACAGTCGCATTAAAAAAAATTGCATGGTGGTAACTCACTGCTTGCAGTGCGTTACCTCAGCGCAGACACGTTGCGACTTTAACGTCGCATTAAAACACAGCATCCCACTGTGAATACAGCCTCCATCAGAGGAGGCAATAAAAATACACCTGGATGCAGGCTGTACAAACCTTTTTCACCAAGAAATGCTGAGATCAGGGGCGTATCTGGGTAATATAGAGCCTATGGCAAACACTGAAATTGCGCCCCCTCGGGGACGCGGCGGGAGTCGATCCGGCGGTTAAGCGGGGACGCGGCGGGAGTCAATCCGGCGGTTAATCGGCCACTGGATCGACTCGTGTATGCTCAGCATTAGTCTAATAGCAATCAGTGGGTGACGGCTGGGGTGGGAGGGATGGAGGGGTGCACTTTGGTGTCTCAGCCTTTGGTGCTGGAGGACCTTGTCCCAACTCTCGCTGCAAGTGATTGGAATTGGATTGCAAAATGCTGGTAGTTGGAAAGGACCCTAGAATGATGTATTTTCATTTCAGAGTGTAAAGGCTCATACACACATCAGACTATAGTCTTTGGAAAATGAAAGATCACAGACCAATCTTACCACCCTTCATGTAGTATGAGAGCCATACTTTCACAGTCTTTTCTATGGAGCTGAACTCCCCATCAGAAAAAAATCTTTGCAAGATGCTGCACACAAACATGCTGTACAGACACAAAAGATCAGTAGCAGTAATGTATTTTTTTGTTTCCAAGTATCTTCCCATGGAAGTTCTGATGGAAACCAGGCAGACATTGAGGAGGAGGACAATACCCCCACCAATTGCAACCATAACGGTAGACAACACCCCAATAACCTCAACCACTAAGGCCCGCTGCTTGGGGGTTATACTTGACTCAGAGCTCTCCTTTAAACCTCACATTGCCTCATTAACCACCACCTGCTATTTCCAGCTCAAAAATATATTCTGTATCCGTCCCTTCCTCACACAAGAGGCCACCAAAATGCTTGTACATGCCTTAAAGGGAAGGTTCAGGGAGGGGATTAAAAAAATAAAAATAAATTTCCACTTACCTGGGGCTTCCTTCAGCCCGTGGCAGGCAGGAGGTGCCCTCGCCGCCGCTCCGCAGGCTCCCGGTGGTCTCCGGTGCCCGACCTGGCCAGGCCGGCTGCCAGGTCGGGCTCTTCTGCGCTCCATTTCCTGGCACTTCTGCGTCCCACGCCGGCGCGCTGACGTCATCGGACGTCCGCCGGGCTGTACTGCGCATGCGCAGAACTACTGCGCCTGCGCAGTACAGCCCGGCGGACGTCCGATGACGTCAGCGCGCCGGCGTGGGACGCAGAAGTGCCAGGAAATGGAGCGCAGAAGAGCCCGACCTGGCAGCCGGCCTGGCCAGGTCGGGTCGGGCACCGGAGACCCCGGGAGCCTGCGGAGCGGCGGCGAGGGCACCTCCTGCCTGCCACGGGCTGGAGGAAGCCCCAGGTAAGTGGAAATTTATTTTTATTTTTTTAATCCCCTCCCTGAACCTTCCCTTTAATCATCTCCCGCCTAGACTACTGCAACACCCTGCTCTGTGGTCTACCACAAAAAAAGGCTAGCACCTCTCCAATCCCTTCTAAATTCAGCGGCCCGCCTCATTCACCTCTCCACACGCTCTTCCGATGCAGCCCCACTGTGCCATTCTCTCCACTGGTTACCTATTACCCAGAGGATCCAGTTCAAACTCCTGACTCTAACAAAGCCCTCCATGAGTTGTGCCCTCCATACATCTCATCACTAATCTCAAGATATTGTCCCTCCCGCAACCTCCGCTCCTCCCAAGAAATTCTCCTGGCCTCTAAGCTGATCACCTCCTCTCATGCTCTCATCCAAGACTTTACACGAGCATCATCTCTTATCTGGAACTCTCTTCCACAGCCTGTACGTCATGCTCCAAACCTGGATATCTTCAAACGCACTCTTAAAACACACCTTTTCAGACAAGCTTATAACATTCTATAGCCCTTATTTACTTATCTGACACAATGTAATCAGAGGCAAAGGGCCACTGCCTCATCCATCCTCCACCCCCTTACCTAGTGTGTTCCCCACTACCCATTAGATTGTAAGCTCGCAAGGGTAGGGTTCTCCTCCTAATGTTTACTGTTTTTGTCACAATATTTGTGCTGCTTGGAACTCTGTTGTACATTTTGTTAGTGTATCTATGTTCCCCTTGTCATCTTATTGTGCTTTGTAAAGCGCTGCGGAATATGTTGGCGCTATATAATAATAAAAATAATATCTGCAAAAGATCTGTTCCTGCCAAAGATCCATTCCTGCAAATTGCATTCATAGTCTATGAGATCTGCAGATCATCATACACACCTTGTTTCGGTGACAGGAGCTGACAGGCTGGGGACGCGAGTGATTCTTCACGTTCCCAGACACATTAGCACCCTCTATGCTGCTATATGATATATGCTATAGCAGCATAGATGGCACTATTGTGGCCAGGAACGCGAAGAATCACTCGCGTCCCCAGCCTGTCAGCTCCTGTCACCGAAACAGGAAGTGGCTGCCGGCGGGGCCAGGAGGATCAGAGGGAGACGGCGAGGGCACCGGACAGCTGCAGGGGGCTATTGGAAGCCCCAGGTGAGTAAAACTCTTTTTTTTTTTTTTACTTAAGTGTCCCTTTAACTGACATTCATCTGCAGATCAGACAATCATCTTCAGATCTGAAAATCCATCCTGGTGGATCTGATCTGCAGATGAATGTCTGTTAAACAAGGTGTGTATGATGATCTGCAGATATCATAGACTATGAATGCATTTTGCAGGGACTGATCTTTTGCAGATACTGATCTTTTGAATGTGTACAGCATCTTTGTGTGCAGCACCTTGCAAAGATTTCTGTCTGATGGGGAGTTCAGCTCCATAGAATAGACTGTGAAGGTATGGCTCTCATACTACATGGAAGGGGGTAAAATTGGTCTGTGATCTTTCATTTTCCAAAGACTATGGTCTGATGTGTGTATGAGCCTTTAGGCCTTACATTCTCTGTGATCTAATTGCTGTCAAGTGTCCCCAAAGGAGGAGAGTGTTACATCCTCTCCAGACAAGACACTAGTACAGTAAATATCTTTACCTGAGGCTGGTGGCAAAGGACATTTGTTGCCTTGGATGCTGCTCCACTTTTAAAGGGGAACTGAAGTAAGAGGTATACAGAGGCTGCCATATTTATTTCCTTTTAATCAATACCAGTTGCCTGGCAGCCCCGCTGGTCTATTTCTCTGCAGTAGTATTTGAATAACACCAGAAACAAGCATGCAGCTAATCTTCTCAGCTTTGACTTTAAAGTCTGAAACACCTGATCTGCTGCATGCTTGTTCAGGGGCTATGGCTAATAGTATTAGAGGCAGAGGATCAGCAAGAGGGCCTGGTAACTGGCATTGCTTATATGGAAATAAATAATGCAGCCTCCATATCCCTCTCACTTCAGTTGTCCTTTTAACCTCCCTGGCGGTTTGTTAAAATCCGCCAGGGGGCAGCAAATACCTTTTTTTTTTTTAATTTATTTATTTATTTTCATGTAGCGAGACAATGTCTCGCTACATGATAGCCGCTGCTGAGCGGCATCCCCCCAGCCCCTCCGATCGCCGCCGGCGAACGGAGATCAAGAGATCCCGTTCAAAGAACGGGATCTCTTGGAGGGCTTCCCCCGTCGCCATGGCGACGGGGCGAGATGACGTCACCGACGTCATCGACGTCGTGACGTCAAAGGGGAATCCGATCCACCCCACGGCGCTGCCTGGCACTGATTGGCCAGGCAGCGCACGGGGTCTGGGGGTGGGGGCGGCTGCGGCGACGGGTATAGCGGCGGATCGGCGGGCAGCGGCGGCGATCGGAGGTTACACGCAGCTAGCAAAGTGCTAGCTGCGTGTAACAAAAAAAAAATTATGCAAATCGGCCCAGCGGGGCCTGAGCGGTGCCTCAGCTCGGGCTTACCGCCAGGGAGGTTAAAGAGGCATATTCATGAAAGCTCCTTTAAATTGCGCTATTTGCGTAGTGTGCAGCACACTAGCAATGCAAGTGCAATTTGTGCTGTGTCAGGCTAGGTGCACACATAACATAGCGTGAAAGCCTGCGTTAAATGTCATGTTTTATGTTAATGTTGTGTGCATTTTTGGTGTGTTTGCGGTGTTTTTCATTCATGTTGCATGCGTTTTAATGCGTTTGCGGTTTGCTTTTTTCATGCGTTTTTATACTTCCAGTTATGCAAATCACAGACAACAGGAAGCAGAAATACAGCAAAAAATTGCATTCCCATTGACTTTCATTACGTGCGCTTTTGATGCGTCTATGAAATTTATGCAACAAAACCAGCGTTTGAAAACATATGCGTTTTTTATATGCGTTTTTTTCCCGCGCCAAAAAAGGCAGCGTTTTCCACAACACTTGCGTTCCTGCTATGTGTGCACTTAGCCTCAGTGGTGTAAGTATCAGTAAAAATTCCCAATCAACTTTATCTAATCCATGCCATGCACTCATCAGTATGTGGCATTAATGTGGCTCTATGTGGTTGCACTTGAAACACTCAGAGTTACAGACTACTCATTTGGTTGTTGAAGTCCTACTACCACATAAAGCCACATTAAAGGGAACCCAAGGTGAGAGCGATATGGAGGCTGCCATATTTATTTCCTTTTAAATTATACCAGTTACATGGAAGTCCTCCTGACCCTGTGTCTCTAATACTTTTAGCCATTTACCCTGAACAAGCATGCAGCAGATCGGGTACTCTAATCCAGCAAAACCAGAGTCAGCTGAGTCAGTCATATGCTTGTTCCAGGTTTTTGACTCAGACACGTTTTATGCCAGACGGTCAACAGGGCTGCCAGGCAACTGGCATTGTATACAAGGAAATAAATATGGCAGCCTCCATCTCGAGTTCCCTTTAATTTATGCCATGCACTGATGAAGACCAACCATTCTGAAATAGTCTGTATGCATGCTGGATTATTGTGGCTCTGTACAATTAACAAGCTGACACATCATTGCATTCCAGCGCTTCTGGACTCTGTATGTGTGGCTAGCTTTTGGGGACAACAAAGGGATGATTTGCATATTCAGCAGTGATGCATTGTGGGAGACATATGCTAACTCCAACCTGAATAATCACAATACCCTCTGTTTTTAAGTGTACAAGAGACGGATACAACTACAGATTTGATACTTACCCGGGGCTTCCTCCAGCACATCTAAATTCCTTGCAGTCCTCCCACTGTCTGCCGTTCAGTCGGGTCTTCTTTAGTTATATCGTCCCTGTTTACCTTAAGAAGGCACATTTATGTTTTGCATACTGTTTTTTTGTAAGAGCGCTTTTTGGCCCTTTTTAACCCATTACACACTCCTATGAGTTCTGGTTTACCCTGAGCTTGCTGGGTAATCTATATCCCATAGAAGGGCTTTTCATTTTCTTACATATGGGCAGCTGACAGGTGGTGAATTCACTGCCTGTCAGCTGCTCCCTTGCACTGTAGTGTTGCAAACACAACACCATTCAGCTGCATATTTAATTGCACTCAAATGGCATTTGTAGGCAGCAGACAGAACGCTGAACAGCCTGACAAGAACGCAGTTCAGCCTCCCATCTAAAAAGAAAAGGTATGCAATGTGTTTTGTACTTTGCATTGTAGTTCTACTTTACTTTACAGCCGATAATCATTTATAGCATATTATGATGCTTGAATGTTATTTGACAATGTTCATATGGGATATACCGTATCTGTTGTGACCCTGTGGGTCATGTGTGCAACAATGTTCAATCCAATATGCTCAATAAAAACAGTTTAATAGGGAATAAAAAAAGTATCAGTATAATCGTGCACTGCAGTTTTAAGTGGCTTTCATGAATATGCCCCAGTGTCGGAAGACTCTTCCCGGCTCTCAAACTCAGACCTCCCCTCTCCCCTCAAGCCTAGCTGTGAGCAAGGGGATAAGATTTCTGTAACTAGCCCAAAGTCAGGTTAGCTGACTTACCAATTAAGTAAACTGTACACTGACTAGGATATTTGATTTGACAAGAAATAGAGAATGGCCACGACGAGTGCATAGCTTTAGACCACATGTGATGGGCAAGGGGCCTTTGTTATTAATACGTTAAATATATATTGTGGAGGGGTGGGATCAACCTGGTAGCCAGTAAGGAGCACCCCTCGCCTGTTCGATTTTAGCTTGTCCATGGCTAGTTTTGTACTAATTGATGCAGTACAAAGCTATAGAGTAGTTTATTGGTCGCGGCTCCTGCCTGTGGTCCCACTCATGAAGAAAGCTGTTATTGTGGCAGAGAGGAAGCCTTTCAATGTCCAGATGATTTATGGAGCCGCTGTGAGGGGTGAGAGCTCTAGGTCACTGCTGTGCTAGGCAACACTGGTCTCCATGACAGGGTTTACTTTGGGCTGTAATTTTGCTCAGCACAGCCTGGAGCAGAAGGGAATGGTGATATGGGTGCTTTGTTCTTTGTATTTGAGCAATTGTTACATCTCTCATCTCTGTTTTTGCAGATTTTTTTAAGGGTAAAGGCAAAGGTCACACAATGCATTTTCTGCATAGAAAAATTGATGTAAACTGAGAACTCCTGATAATCAATGGGCTAGTTCACACTTAAAGCGGACCCAAACCAAACATTTTTTTAATTCAAAATATTTAGTTGCACCACTCTGACACATACAAAGATAAATAAACACTCCTTCAAGCCTATGAGCATTTCAGTGCATGCTTTTCACCCTCTTTCCATAACTAGGGTTATACAGGTGGCAGCCATTACTCCTGAGCTTAGTAGGAGCTTTTAGATCATGGGTGTGTTTATCAGCTACCCTCCCTCACAGGGGCATCGTCTATGTGAGATCTCACACAAGCTGAGATCACCTCCCCTATGATATCATCAGTAGCAGCCTCTGTTTTGTTTTTGTTTTTTATCTCCTCCACCAGTCTGCCGGATTCTGTCCCGGCAATATGAAAGGAAGGGAGGGGTTCTTCCAATAAATGTAAAGTATTTTATATTTGTCATCATGCAGCTGGAAAAAGGCCGCTATTTATTATTATGATTTAAAAAATAGATTTTATTTCTTGTATTTTTAATTTCGGTCCACTTTAATGTGTTTTTTGTGCCTAGAAAAAAACCTGACATCCTGCAGGATAATTCTGCACATTTGTCATTTTTTTTTCTATCAATTACATTAGCTGCTGTGAAAGAAAGTGTGTAGTTTTTCTGCATACAAACTCACATGGTGTGCAGAAAATGCACACAGAAAACGAAAAGACAAGCATGTCTTTTGCCAAAACACTTAATTTTCCCGTACAAATAAGTTTTGTTTCATTCATCAGGCTTCCCATTTGACTTTCTAGTTTTGTTTCATTCATCAGGCTTCCCATTTGACTTTCAGTGTGTATTCAAGTAGAAAAATGGAAAAGCAGATCATAGGGCGGGTTGCTGGTCTAAATACTGGTTGGTTGAGTTTGGGTATTGGAACCACAAGCAAAGCAGGTAGCGGGTCTGTTGCAGGAAACAGGCAGGCTGCGGGTCTTCTGCAGGTTTCTAGCTGTTCTATTTCCCTAATGACACCATGGGCTCAAATCCACCGAATCCAGCATACATGCATGAGACCGAGCCTTCTGCATGCACTTGTGAATTGCAAAATGCTAACAAATGCAAATTGGGAACAGACCTTAAGGGAGCATACACACATGCAATTTTGACTTCCCAATGATTGGCCAACTCTACCACCTCCATGTAGTACGAGAGCTTACCTACACAAACTGTTCAGAGTATTTAAAAACTGTTGGGGATGCGATACTGTATGGAGATGATAAAATTGCTTACATATTAAAACACTGCCGGGCATTTGGCGCAGGGTGAGCTAAATGATGGCTCACCCTGCTGCTACCAAAATACTGGGTGACGTTAAATAATATTCCCCCTCTGAGTCATAGCAATTCCGGGAGGACGGTGGGAAGAGAGAACAGGGGACACGTAATTTGGCTCAGGCTATTGCTCTCTGCAGAAGTGCAGTCACATGGTGCAGCCACATGGGGGCAGGTGTTGAAAACCTGAGGTCTTGACACTTATATAGTATATCGACATCTGTTGGTAGCCACTTGTTGTTCACCTCCGCCTCTGTCTGAATAATGAATAACAACAATGTATGTATGATTAATAGCAAGGTGATAATTGGGTACTTTAACCTACTGTATGTTGTTTGTATTCTTTCCAGGACTTAAAATGGCCCCAGGAAACAAGCCAAAGACATTCACTAGCAGCTATGTGTCAAAAAGGTACCGCAGCCGCCCTCCAGAAAACATCACACATAATGTGTCACCACATCAAGTGAATAAATTAAATGTGTTAATTATATTCTAAGAAATCACATTTTGGGGAGAATCCCAGGAAAATAAGATTTCTTACTTGTGGGCACATGATTAAACCAAAGTGATTCCAACCAGCCAACCAGGTTACCTTTTTCCTCCTCCCGCTTTCCAAGATGCAGGAAATCTATGTTGAACATCAAGTCTCCAGAAGATGCTGGTGGCATCAATGTTACCTTTTCTACTTAGTCTTGTTGGCAGTGATGTCACTTCCTGCATGTCAAGAACACAATACTGCTCAATTAAAGTTGTGGAGAGATGCTGCAATACTTAGCACAGCTTTCCTGCAGGCTCTGCATCTGTGTCCGTGAGCTCCTCAAATCCCTGCGGATGCAATATTCCCTTGGCAATGGTGAAAGAGTTCAACAGATAGGTCCTTCCCTGGCCTTGACTTATTCATGGTCTGATATTTTGGCAAAATTGTTAGGGCTCTGAAGCTTGCTCATATCTTTATCGCCTTCAGGTCCCTCCTTACTTTCAGGTTAAAAATATTCCATACATTTTTCACCACATATTGAAAAAAACATTTTATGTATTATTGGAGACTAGGGATGGTCAATGAGATGCAAATAATTTCAAGTTGATGCAGCATTATGCAAATTTTGGCAGTTTAAAAATGAACCAATTGAATCCTGCAAAGGTAAAAATTGATTGGTCCATTTTCAAGCTGCATATATTTGCGTACAAAATTTGCATAATTCTGCATCAGTTCAAAATTATTTTTTATCTCATTGACCATCCCTATTGGAGACATAAAGAGTTCAGTCCCAGAATAGAATTTTCTGATGAAAGTTTTTATAATACATTGTTGTGTACACTTTGCATTTGGCAAGATTAAGTTATAAATCAAGTTGTTTTCCTTTGAAGTCGACCGGGTAGCCAACGCTCTACATCTGCAACTAAAAAGAGGAAAAGGACTAAGAAAAGTGCCAAAGGTGGACCTCTGCCGGAACCTGTCCGGTGCTACAGCCCTTTAGTGTACGACCCAGAGGTAACTGTTCATGGAAGTACATGCATTTGTGCCCCTCGTATATAAAAAACCAAAATGGATACCTGTCAGTAGACTACATAGATCTACAGGAGGAGCTATATTGTAGGTGCACAGAGAGTATATAAAATAAAAGGTAAGAATTTTACCTGCCTCTAAAAATGCTATAACTCCAATCTGTGCGATTGGAAAATTTGATTGAATGTTACATGTTTCGGAGGTCTGCCCACTTCATATTGTGCCATTCTAGGTACATCTTACACTGGTATGAGGCTCTCATGCTAGCGTGAGATTGTAGCCAAACCAGCACAATACCTAATGAAGTGATAGAGGCCCTCATACCAGTGTGAGATTGTAGCCAAACCAGCACAATACCCAATGAAGTGATAGAGGCTCTCATACCAGTGTGAGATTGTAGCCAAACCAGCACAATGCCTAATGATAGAGGCCCTCATACTGGTGTGAGATTGTAGCCAAACCGGCACAATACCTAATGAAGTGATAGAGGCCCTCATACCAGTGTGAGATTGTAGCCAAACCAGCACAATTCCTAATGATAGAGGCCCTCATACCAGTGTGAGATTGTAGCCAAACCGACACAATACCTAATGAAGTGATAGAGGCCCTCATACCAGTGTGAGATTGTAGCCAGACCAGCACAATGCCTAATGATAGAGGCCCTCATACCAGTGTGAGATTGTAGCCAAACCGGCACACTATTGTGTTGTCATCTTATTGGCAGGTGTGCCGGAAAGAACTCATGCAAAAATATGCCCGACCACCAGAAGCTCTGAGCATCAGCGACCTCCAGCAGTATGAAGCTGATGTAAGTACATTGCTAAATATTGTGTACATGCTTTTATCTAGAATGAGGAAAGATACACAATAAAGAGATGAACAAAGCATTATCCTCATCCTAATATACTATGATAAAGAGTGTCTCAGTGATAGCATGTGCCTATCGAGCACACAATAGGGATCCGAGATGAACTTTTATATATTGCATAATTGTGTTCCTTATATTCAGGTTATAGGGCATTCTTCAAGCCAAATACTTTTTTTTGTTTTAATACTCTAATTCCCTATAAACTAAACAAGCCTCGCCCACAGCTTCCTCAAAACGCCAAGGTACTCAGACCCATGTAGCAAGGGCTTATGGGAGCTCAGTCTTGGCAGGAGGAGGAGGTTACTAGCCAGAGATTTTAGAGGCAGTGAGGAGTGAATTTTTCACAGGCTGAGGAGTGGAGATGCAGTTGCAGATTACCTGTGTAATGATGACAAACAGAACATGGCTGCTCGCATTGTATCGCAGGAATAAATTATCTTAA
This sequence comes from Hyperolius riggenbachi, assembly GCF_040937935.1. Taxonomy (NCBI): domain Eukaryota; kingdom Metazoa; phylum Chordata; class Amphibia; order Anura; family Hyperoliidae; genus Hyperolius; species Hyperolius riggenbachi. Next base: position 478,349,044 of record NC_090647.1, on the reverse strand, counting down.
ACTGTTGAAGCTGTATGCAGACAGATTTGCTGTAAACCTTAGATAAGATATATAGACAAGTTACTTGTTATAGTTTTTCATCGGATACGCTTTAACCTTCCTGGCGGTAAGCCAGAGCTGAGCTCGGGCTATGCCGCGCAGGAGTATTTCTCAGGCCCTGTATTTCTCAGGCCCTGCTGGGCGCAGCCTGGACAATCAGTGCCAGGCAGCGCTGAGGAGTGGATCGGGTCTCCCTCTGACGTCATCGCGCCTGTCGCCATGGCGACGGAAGCCCTAAGGGAAATCCTGTTCAGAACGGGATTTCCTGACAGGCCTGATCGGAGGGGGTGGGGGAATGCTGCTAGGCTAGCTACATGATTTAAAATAAATAAATAAATAAAACTGCCCGCCAGGGAGGTTAAGGGAGAAATATGGGGAAAATGCCAAAAGCCTAATAATCACAATATAACAATGCATACCAATATTATATATAACTATAGGAAGTATTTCTGATGCAGAAACTAGTACAATATCGGTAACATAAAAGTGGGTATCCTGAATATTGCATTACATTTTACTATATGTCATTACGGGTTCTTTGTCTGTTAAACAGCTGTAAATATGCCTTCATGGCAATCCTGATATTTGGATGCTTGTATCAATTGGACATGACTCATTATACATCACATGAATTGGACACATGACACTGTGGAAGTTACTGATATAACAGCTGAAGAAGACTCCATCTTGTCTTGTACAGGGCCAGACCAGTCAGAAAGCTGCCATTAGGATAAGGGTATCCCATCACATCAGCCGCTTCGAGATCCCCATGGACATTAAAATGCTTGAGAGTAAGTTGGAAGAGAGGAAACAGTGTGGGCAGAATCCTAGGGCTGTATCACACCCCAAATTATGGTGCCTTTTATTATCCTTCTGTTATAGCACACCTTTGTATTGTAGCTTCATTAATTTGCAGTAAGCAGAGTGGTGCAATCTCCCCTCAGACCCACAGCAGTAAAATAAGCTATGCAAGGGGAAAAAATGTCTGCAACGCCACCTGCTGGTTACTGAAAGTGTGTTTAAAAATATTATTTTGTAATCTTTCATATTAACCCTATAAAATGTACACATAGTTGTTTTGCAACAAGCATATTTAGTCAAAATATATATATATTCCTCGTTTTAGTTCTGTCCACATAAATGACTGGAGATGGATATTCCTATACTTTTTGTTTGTTTTGTTTAAAGACAACTGACCTGAAAGATATATGGAGGCTGACATATTTATTTCATTTTAAACAATACCAGTTGCCTGGCATCTTGCTGATCCTCATGCATCAGTCTGAATCACAAACCTGAAACAAGCATGCAGCAAATCCAGTCACATTTCAAGAGTACCTGATATGCATGCTTGTTCAGAGGCAGAGGATTATCAGGACAGCCAGGCAATGTGCATTGTTTAAATTGCAGCCTCCATGTCCCTCCCAGGTCAGTTGTCCTTTACTATATGGGGTAGTAAGCCTGGAAAGCATTTGCTGGGATTGTGAATAGATTTGCATAATATTTTCCCAGTTACACTCATGGTACACATACTTGTGTGTGTTCTTCTTACAGATATGACTGTTCACGAATACCTTAGAAATTACTGCCGAGTATGCCAGAGACGACAGGCGTTTTATAAGATATCCTTCAATAAGTTTGACCGAGATAAAGATGGATTTCTCTCTATCCCGGTATGTAAATAGTTTGTGTTTTGGGACTTGAGCAGCAGAGTAATTTGCTGTGTTAGCATTAAATAAAGCAGCAAGTTGATGTTTAGACTGAGACCATGTTTAAGTTAACCGTGCAAACTGGAAAACAACATCTTTCCAAAATCTTCTAATTGAGTTTGGGTCGGCAAAGTGAACCAGGCTTTTAGAGGCGTATCTAGGGATGACGGCGCCCATGGCAAGCAATTAAATTGCGCCCCTTTTGGGAAGGGGGGGGGGGGGGTTGATGCAATTTTTCCTGCACAAAAGGTTAAAAAACGTAGACAATCTTTTTACAGACCGGGTGGAGTAATTAACTCGGTAGGTATTTTTCATTGGTGGGAGTGGGCAGGGTGTGCATGGCCTGACTGAGGCCCTCAAGTGATAAATGCAGCCAATGTGAGCTCTTCCAAGCTATAAATGCAGCTCCCCCAAGTGACAATTGCAGGTAGTGTGAGGCCTTAAGTGACAAATGAAAACCACACACATCACTTCAGATCCCAAACACAGCACTACAAGTCCCAGCCACACCACACACACGGCACTACAAGTCCCAGCCACACCACACACATGGCACTACAAGTCCCAGCCACACCACACACGGCACTAAAAGACACCCTCCCTTCCTTATCCTATTTGCATACACCTAGTAACTTATGAGTAGAGGATGTTTCCTTTTCTGGTGTGCAGTGGGCGGGCTCAAGGAGGAGGCTGCGGCTGTGGGCAGAGACCAAAGACAGTGCTCCGCACAACACACAGGATGCAATAATCACCCAAGAGACCAGTGACAATCACAGCCATCCAGCCCCCTCTCCAAATACTGCCAACACAGCCTCATCCAACAACCCACAGCCCAAGCCTAAACACCAAGCAAATCGGTCCTATAAACATTGCAGTCCTGACATTGTGCTGGTTATAGACTCTAATGGAAAATACCTGGACATAAGAAGACTCTTTCCAGGGATGCATGCCATCAAAATCATCACTTCAACTATTGAAAAAGTAACACAGGTCATTAATGATCCTTATTTCACCGACTCAAAACATCTCATCCTGCACACCGGCACCAATGACATTATACAAGAAAACACCACAGACCAAGAAACCATCACATACAAATTGTCACAACTGGTTAAAAGGGCACAGCAGAAATTCCCCAGCACAAAGATTATCCTCTCTTCCCTGCTCCCAAGAAAAGACATTCCTCACTAGACAATTACGCAGATCAATGCAGAGCTGGCCTCCAGTCTCAGATCCTCACCAGACATACAACTGGCACAGCACACCACAATCACAATCGACCATCTGTACAACAACAAGCACCTTGACAAACAAGGAGTCAGCCGCCTAGCAAAGGAACTAAAGGACATGGTGCTAAATAGACCCCAGAGACTCCAAGAAAGCCCTAACTCAACAATCAGACAGCAAACCACAATGTCCCAACACCAGAGAGAGAGACCACAAGCATGGCAAACATGTAGGAAACCGCCTGCCCCACAATGGCAACACAAAGCAACAGAGGGTAGCATCATGGCGGAAATCAGAACTTTGCTTATCAACATGCAAAGCAGATTGAGGTGACACCCACAACAGTGTCCACCCTCCCCCTGAAAATACTGAGTCCTATGAAAATTTCTGCTCATTACAAGGTAAACCGACTCAAAATGACATCCCTTATCATCAGTAGCTGGAACATCCAAGGGCTGAACGCCTCAGCTTTTGGATCCAAAACAAATGATCCAGACTTTAAAACATTGATATCCAAATCCTCCTGGAGACATGGACCCGGGCAGAGGATGAATCTTTCGTACCCATGGGGTACCGGGAATTCTCCATATCTGCCCAGAAAAACAGGAACATTAAACAGGGCCACCGTTCAGAAGGCATGCTAATCTGGTATAAGGAGGAGCTTACAGAGCACATCAAAGCAATCAAACGAGGAGACAGCCACATCTGGATCAAAATAAACAGCTCCATCCTCACCTCTCAGTCTGACATGTACCTGTGTGCAGCATATATCCCCCCAACAGAGTCCCCTTACTACAAACCTGACATCTATGAGGTCCTACAAAGAAAAGCCAGCCACTTCCAGTTGCAGGGCAGAGTGCTCATCTATGGAGACCTCAACGCCGGGACAGGCACAGAGAAGGACTATTTGACCTCTGAGGGAAACACATACATACTTGGAGGAGAGAGCTACTACCAGGAACCAATGCAGTCAGCAAGAAATAGCTATGACATGACAGTAAACAAAAGTGGGAAAGCCCTGCTGAACCTGTGCCGGAGCCTCGGCCTATACATAATGAATGGGCGAACTAGGGGTGACTCTCTTGGGAGATTTACTATGAACTCACATGTAGGCAGCAGTGTGGTAGATTATGCTGTCACAGACACAGACCTCATAAACATCAATGCCCTCATAGTCACCCCTGAAACACACCTGTCAGACCACATCCAAATATTGCTGTACCTGAAATCCACCGATAAACCAACTGCACAGCAACCTCACCAGACCGGTCTCTACAAGCTGTTGCCATCCTTCAAATGGCCCAAAGAGTCTGCCATCAAATTCACCAACATGACCAACACTGCCAAAATCCAAGAACTGCTGACAAACTTTCATACCAACCTATATGAACCAAACCAACAAGGTGTCAACCATGCAGTGAAGGACTTCAGCAACATCTTATATAACATGGCAGTACTCGCCGGCCTCAAGCAGACCAACTTTAAGAGATCCACAAACAAACAGTCCCAAAAATGGTTTGACAGTGAGTGCAAGGCTCTACGTAATTCTCTAAGGCCTCTAACCAAAAGCACAGAGACCCCAACAACCAGGACCTAAGGGAAGCCCATGACCACCTACAGAGACAATACAAAGACACCCTCAGGCGGAAAAAACAGAGCCACATCTCCCACAAACTCCAACAGCTGGAGGACTCCCTCCAAGACAACTCATTCTGGGAGACCTGAAACCACATTGGGACAAAGCCCAAGAAAAGCCCTCTACACATCCAAAATGGCCACATCTGGCTCCACTACTTCAGGGACCTCTACAAAGACATCCCAGAAAATGCCCAAACCCCGGGAACAGAAACAAAAAGCCGCAAAGCTGAAGGACATGGAGGAGACAATCAAGGACTTTCAAAACCCTCTGGATACACCAATCACGATGGAGGAAATAAGAGAGAGAACAAAGCTGATAAAATGTAAGAAGGCTAGCAGTACCGATGGCCAGGGCCGGATTTGTGGGAAGGCACGGAGAGGCCCGTGCCTAGGGCGGAGCCAAGGAAGGGGCGGGTTGACAAGCAGTCAACTAATGTCCCAACAGCTGCTGACACCGTTCCTCTAAAAAATGTCGTACATTTGTTTGCAGCCGCCCCTGCTTTGCTCTGCACACAGAAGCATTGCTTGTGTGTGTGTGCAGCAGCAGCGGCTATAGACAGAAACAGAGCGCCCGGCAGCTTTATTAAATTGAGGATGACAGGAGCAGTGGCTGTATCGCTGCAGCCCTGCCGCAATTCTGTAAAAGTCACAAGTTAAGGCTGCCCCGCCCCCACTTCCTCCCCTCTGCTTGTGCCCGGGCCATGTAAAGCTAGCAAGAGGAGGTCTGTGTTTTGCAGACACGAAGGAGTCTCAACTCCTCCCCCTCTTTTCCACATGGCTGAACCTGCAGAGATTGTAGTTGCCGATGCACTGAGCCCTGGGCTCACAAAAGGGACAGGGAGTGAGAGAGCAGGGCACGTCCTGATTCAGTGGAGGAGGCACCCAGGACAGTGTAAGTTGAAGATGCACTGTGTGTTTTTAACAAGACCTTAAGCTTAAAAAAAACCCCAAAAAAACAACACAAACCGGATTTACACATTCCTGGGGTTTCTTCCAGCCCCCACCCCCATAGAGTTCTTGCTCCTCAGCTCCTAATACCACCTGTTATATATTGCTGTTACCCCTCTTAAAAAGCTGCTCCTGAGCACAATCACAGCTATGGTGCATGCAATATTCTGTGTGCACAGCACCTCCTCAATCACAGCACAGCACCTCCTCAATCATGCTCCCAGCACAGTACCTCCTCAATCATGCTCCCAGCACAGCACCTCCTCAATCATGCTCCCAGCACAGCACCTCCTCAATCATGCTCCCAGCACAGCAGCTACAGCAATAATGTTTTGTGCATGCCCGATTTGGAATATTTATGAAGTATGCATGTGCATATGCTCTGGACCACGATTGCCTAGCCGCTTGGAAGCATAATGGAGGAGAGTGCATGCACCATAGCTGCAACTGAGAGAACAGTCGCAGCGTTGTAAGTGTTGCTACAGCAGATGGAGAGGAATGTAAAGGAACTGAGGGGCCAGAAGCAGTATTCCTCCCCCTGCAGCTGGAAGAAGCCCTAAGTATTTGTAAATACTGTTTTGTTTTTTTCCGTTTAGATCACATTTTTGGAATTGTGCGGTGGTGTTTTTTATTCTTTAAATCAGACTTGACCCTGAGACGAATAATAAAAAAAGATTTACACATACCAGGGGCTCCCTACCCCCTCTTCACTGATTGCTCCCACGCAATCATCCTTCACCTTCTCCCGTTAGCAGCCCCATAACTTTGGCCAGTCGGCTGGGAGCGTTCTGAGCCTGCGCAGTAGTACTGCTCAGACACAGAGTACTTCCAGCAATGGGGTGCCTGCAGTGCGTCCCTACTCGCCAAGCTATCAGGTCTGCTAACGGGAGAATGAGAAGGACAGCGGCGTGGAAGCGATTGGTGCGGAGGGGGCTGAAGGAAGCCCCAGGTATGTATAAAACTTATTATTATTCATCTCAGGGTCACTTTTAAACTCTGCACTTTTACTTACCTGGGGCTTCTTCCACCTCCCCATAGTTGTGAGGTCCCACAGCATTCTCTGGTCCCTCTCCATTCTCCCACTTGCTGCTCTGTAAGTTTGGCACTCTGACTGCACAGGCACGGTCCCATTTACACTCCCTTCTCAAGTATGCCCCCATTCCATCCTGTTCCTTTTCACCCACACTGTGGACCCCAGTTCTGGTCCTCCCGTCCCCCTAAAGCAAGGGTGGGAGGGAGGTCATTTGGTTACCTGTACTGAGGGAATGCTGTCATCTGGCTACCCATACTGCTTCCCAAGACCCTCTTCTTCCTACCCTGTGTGTACAAGCACAACTGTACTGGGTGTGTGCAAGTACATGCTCAATAGCACAAGCAGCTTGTGCAAAGAGGAAAAGGCCATACACAAATGGCTTTGTGCTACTGGGCATGTACTGGGCATGTACAAACCATGCTCGAAGATGACCAGTACAATTGGGCTTGTACAAAGAGGAAAGTGCAGCCTCGAGGAAGAAGAAGGTTCTGAGCAGCAGTGGCGGGGTCTGAATATGCTCAGGGGGTCCCAGCACTGGAACAGTGGGCCCCAGGAGGATCTACTATGATAAATATCTAATTTGTATGTTGCAGGTTCACTTTAAGGCTATATGTTTGAGGGAAAAGTGTGTGTAAGTTGAGGGATGGGGTTAGTTGAGATGTTGTTGGTCAGATTGGTCAGGGGGCGGATGGTGACAGTGGGCCTTGGGCGGTAAAAAGTAGAAATCCGGCCCTGCCGATGGCATCCTGCCAGAGATGATCAAATACAGCCCCCCGGACATACATGAGGCACTCGCAAGACTATTCAACCTTATCCTGAGTGCGGGCTCCTTTCCTCAGGCCTGGAGTGAAGGCCTCATAACACCCATCTACAAGAATGGGGACAGATACGATCCAGCAAACTACAGAGGAATCTGTGTCAGCAGTACACTGGGGAAACTGTTTAACAGCATCATCAATAAAAGGATCCTCTCCTTCCTCACACAGCAGGACATACTCAGCAAAAGCCAAGCTGGGTTCATGCCAAACCACCGCACAACCGACCACATCTACACACTGCACAGCCTTATCAAGACCCATGTCCACAGCTCACGCGGCAAAGTACACACTTGCTTTGTGGATTATAAGAAGGCGTTTGACTCGGTGTGGCACCCAGGCCTTTTCCTAAAACTCCTAGAGAGCGGAATAGGAGGTAGAATCTATGATGTCATCAAGAGTTCATATACTGGGAACCAATGCAGTGTGAAGTGGACGGGAAGAGAAGCGCGTTCTTCAAGCAGGGTCGAGGAGTCAGGCAGGGCTGACTCTTTAACATATTCATTAACCAACTGGCTGTAGCCCTGGAATCCTCCCCAGCACCAGGCCTCCTCTTGCATGACCACGAGGTGAAGTTCCTGCTGTATGCAGATGATCTCCTGCTGGTCTCCCCAACAGAAAAGGGCCTACAGGACAGCCTGGCAGTACTGGAGAGTTTCTGCACCACATGGGCACTGCCCATCAACCCGAAGACAAAAGTGATGGTGTTCCAGAGAAAAAATCTAAAAATGCCCACCTCCTCATTTATATTAAATGGCTGCCCACTGGAGACCACAAACAGTTACACCTACCTGGGGCTGGAAATTAACCAAACGGGGAGCTTTAAACCAGCAGTAGAGGCCCTGAAGGAAAAAGCCTGCAGAACGTTTTATGCCATCAGAAGGCAACTTTACCACCTAAAACCACCGGTGAGAGTCTGGGTAAAGATATTCAACAGCATCATCACCCCAATCCTGCTCTATAGCAGTGAGGTATGGGGCCTGGTCACCTACCCTGACCAATCAAAATGGGACTCCAGCCCAACAGAAATCTTCCATCTAGAGTTCTGCAAGTATCCTCTCCAAGTCCATTGCAGCACTTCGAACTCAGCTTGCCGGGCAGAGCTAGGCAGATTCCCACTATGGCTGACTATCCAGCAGAGGGCGCTCTCATACTGGGCGCATATACAGAGCAGCAGCCCCAGCACTTACCACCATAAAGCCTCACTGAGCCAGGGGGGCGAGGCCATATCATGCGTTTTGAAACAAAGCGTCAACAGCCAGCCCAGCCAAGACCACCAACACAGGCTGACAAAAGCCCAAATAAAAGGAATGATAGAAAGCTGCAAGAACCGATACCTAGAGGAATGGAGAAGTGACATAAAGAACTCCCAGAAACTCACTATCTACCAATCACTACAGAGGGAGTACACAATGGCTCCATATCTGGAGAGGCTACACCACCACATAGATAGACAGGCCTTGAGCCTGTACCGTCTGAGCGCCCACAACCTGGAGATAGAGACAGGGCGACACAGACAGACATGGAAGCCCCGGGAGGAGAGACTGTGCAGGCAATGTGACCAGGAGGTCCTGGAGGATGAGGCCCACTTCCTGCTACACTGCAGCAAATATACACCGTTGAGGACCGCCCATTTCCAAAGACTCTCCGCCCACATCGCAGATTTCACCTCCACAGATGAGGAGAGGAAACTCTATATCCTACTGGGGGAAGAGGAAAAAACTGTGCAAATAGCTGCCCGATATGTCACAGCCTGCCACCAACTGAGAGGAACATGATATCCATGGACTATATACCCCCTATACTCCCCTCCCCTATGGACTATATACCCCATCCCCCCATACCATCCATTACACCCTTCACTCTCCTATGGACTGTATACCTATATCCTTCCCTTATTCCCACAATTCCCCCCCCCCCCCCCCCCCCATGTTAATGTTTTGTTTTGTTTTGCTTTGGCAATGCTGAATGTATTTGGTCCTGCCAATAAAGCTTTTTTGGATTTGGACTGAGTGCCATGCTGTGCACATCTGATCTCACTCACACAGCAGACTGGAGAAGGCAGAGAATTCTGGGCGGGGCTTCTGCAGGAAATACAAGGAGGCTGTTTCTAGCGTGGCTGTGTACAACTGATGTGATGGAGGAAATCAGGTGCCAATCACTTGCTAATGACGGCGCATGTGATAACTATGAACGATATGGTCAGTCTGCGCCCCTAGTTGTCTGGAGAAGCGGGCGCCCAGGGCAAGTGACATATGTGCACGCTGGTAGATACGCGTCTGCTTTGTAATCATCTGTGCAGCCTTTATAGACTTCTTTTGAGAAACAACATGCTTTCTGTATGTAACCTATCCATTTTCTATTGGTGCCTGTAAGTGCCTTGTAGGCTGCCAATTGCAATCTTTCTATTCACCAGACTGGGTGGAGGAAAGTGGAATGGAAACATAAAAGTTGCCTTTGTCTGGGGCAACAAAAAATGGCCAGAAATGGCCTTGGTCTTTAGTTTGAAACTGGGCCAGTGTAGGATTTGCATGGTGTGTGCATGTTCATTCTGTGCATGTGCATGTTCCCTCTGGCAATCTGAGCCTTCTGAATACTCCCGAAGGCGCATTCGACCACTTGGTCCGAAGAACTTTAGCTGGATGGGGGGGGGGGTTGTGATTCTTTGAGACAGCTGTGGACCGAGGGCACAGAGAAGGTGCTAAGGGATCCAGCGCCTTCCCTCTCCTTAGATGAGTATCTAACTTTTTTTTTTATGGTGGGGCCAGTATTACTGTGCATATTTACCCACGCATACTTTTGCTTATAAAGGTGAGTAGAGGACTATGACAATTCTCAGGCATGTCCCAGATATCTGTACACAAAGTATAGAGCTGCCAGTAGAGTAGGAGTTTCTTCCTCAGCAAAGTCACCACCTGACCTCATCCACCTCCTCCCTCTGCCTCCTCCTGTGGGGGTGAGCAGATACATACCTCCCAACTTTTTGAGATCAGAAAGAGGGACACTTAGGCCACACCCCTGCCACACCTCTAACCACGGCCCTACCACACCCCTAGTCACGCATGCTATAAAGATTTCATAAGAAAAATATGTTGTTTGATCATTTAAACCACACTGGTCCTTTCTATCCTGGTTCATTTTACTTCATAGTAACATTTTAAAATTAGTAATATACCAATTTAAAAGATGGGAATAAAGTTTAGAGTTCAATCAAACACATTTTTAGTAGAGAATTATATATATTTACATAGAAAGAAGGACTAAGTCCAGAAAGAGGGACAAATGAGGAGGAAGGAGGGACAGAGGGACAGGGCTCCCAAAGAGGGACTGTCCCTCCAAAGTGGGACAATTGGGAGCTATGCAGATACAGCACTGTGTTCACAGGAAAAGGTTGGTCACCCCTCCCAGCTCCTTCCTGACTACCTCATGTTGGAGAGGATTAAATAGGGCGGGGCGGGGGGGGGGGGTGTATCCGACAGCTCATAGACTGTTGTTCAGTCCAATCATGCATATCTGAAATAAGCAAAGGAAGACTGGATTGCAGACCTAGCCAGCCAAGCAAATATGGTTTGTGGTTAATGTGTAACACAGAAAAAAATGCACAAATTATGATCTATACCACACAATATGGATTAAAAAGCTACAAACCTAAGCAGGGGTTTTTTAAATGCTGTTGACACCAAAATATGGCTGCCTCCACATTATTTGCATTCAATTTCCTTTTAATAAGTCCAGGCTGCGTTTGAGCTCATTTTTGTTCTCTTGCCCAGAAAGACCTTAATAAATCAGACCCACACTGTATTCTTGGTGGGAAATGCACTGTAGAGCTGCAAGGCATGTATGCCTACCACTCAGTGGCCTCAGTAACATTTGTTGCCCTCAGACTGGCACTCTTTACCTCATGCATCTAAGACATTTGACTTAGTCAGGAAGTTTTTTTTAATGTATTCCAATAGCACCTTCATCCAAAATACTTGAGACTTTGCCTGCGGTTTCCCACATTCTCTGAGGAATTTGACTGCAGGCCAGAGCAGCAGCATACTCGACAAACAAAACCATTCGGAAAGCTGCTGCTGGAATGAGCAGAATCTGGCATGACATCACCATTTCCCATGGGAGGAAAATGAAGTCTTGGATATTTAAGGATACAATTGTGTGTATTTAAAGCAGCTCTCTGAGATTTCAGCTTAAACATCTCTGACACACATCTCTATTTATATCACTTCCAGCAGCAGCAGCAGCAGCAGCTAGCGGGATGCAGAAACATTCCTGAACATCATTACTCACAGGGAGCGGGCTCAGGAAATCAGACAGCCACCCCCACCCCCAATCTGCACACATGCGGGGCTTACTCATAGCCCCCAACTCTCCCTCTGTAGGAGGGACAGTCCCTCTTTGGGAACCAAATCCCTCGGTCCCTCTTTCTTCCTTATTTGTCCGTTTCAAGACTGATGTACAGATCTATATAAATATATGTATTTTTCTACTGAAAAATGTGTTTATTTGACTCTAAACGTTATTCCCATCAATTAAATTGATATATCAAGTATTTTCAAATGTTAAAATGAAGAAAAACTGCTGATGATAGGACCATTGGGGTTTAGAATGGTAAAACTACAAATTTGATTCTGAATTCTTTGTTATATATTCATGGTGATGGGTGTGGTGGGGGCGTGGTTAGAAGTGTGACAGAGGCGTGTCTTACAGTGTCCCTATATCTTATCTCAAAATGTTGGGCTGTATGGTTTGTTTATTTATTTTACAGTACGGGGTCAATTGCTGTGCAGACGCATTGCTTGGCTTTAGCCGTGCAATGCATACTGTTGCTATGGAGATATGTGGTTTACCAATTTCTAACAAGTGGCTTCTAGTGGGTGGTGTGACAAAGAGAATAATCCACTTGGGAGTCTCCTGGGCATCAATGTCACTAAAGATCCGGCATGCTGTATCTTTAGGCAACATCAGGGGGCTTCTTTGCACATGCTAGATTTACAACCAAGACGGTCCTTGATGCCCAATGACCAAGAAGTATGTATTGTGGGGCCGCTGCATGAGTTGGGCACTGTGTAGTGCCGCTTGTAAAAATATTGGTAATTTACATTACCAATATTTTATTGTGCACTTATCCGGCACTCATGAACCCTTCGCTCCTAGTGTCTAACCTAATTGCCCACCTAATGCCTAACATAACTCCCCCCCCCCCTCCCTTCCAAGTGCCTAACACTAACCCCCCTCCCCGACCACACACACCCAGGGGCTGAAATACTGCTGTTGTGGCTGATCGTTTACAAAATAAACAATGGATTCATCTGTTCCTTCCTTACAGTATCCCATTGGCTACTTCTGAAGGCGATTGGTTATTAGTAGTGCATTGGGTGCCCAACTCGCCGCCTGATTGCCAATACTTTGTACAGGTGTCTATTAGACTCCTGCTGATCTCCACATTCAAATCTCCTAGTTCATTGGCCAAGTATTATCTAGTGTGTGTACCTAGCTTTAGGGGTGCAGGTAGAGGTGCATTACTCTGAGGTGCTCCATTCAGATGCTGTGCAGGCAAGAATTAGATTAATGCTGGGGAAGAAAGTAGACACAAACACACACACCACACACACGCACACGAAAAGCATTGCCCACTTGGCGCTGTCATTAGCAGTCTGTCTCTATCTGGGATTGTTCAAATTACTGAAGATTAATTATATATGCTATGCAGTATTTTGTAGGTGTGATTTTCCAGGGTAGAATCTATTTGTAGTTCCATGCAGGCCCGTTTCTCGGGCCGTGCGGCCCGTGCGGGTGCCCTGGGCGCCAAAGGAGTTGTGGGCGCTGTAATGTAGGGGGGAGTCAGCCGCGGGGAGGGCAGCCCGACCTCTCCCTCCCTTCCTCGCCGCGGGCCGCCCTCCGTGCTCCCCCCTCCGAGTCAAACTGCAGGGAAGGGAAGCGCTGTGTAGGGAGGGCAACTCACCTCCCTGGTTCCAATCGCCGCCGGTCTCCTCTTCTCTTCATAGCGGCTGATACACATGCTGCTTCCTGTTTAGCCGGAAGCAGCGTGTGTATCAGCGGCTATGAAGGGAAGACAGAAGAGAAGACTGGCGGCGATTGGAACCAGGATGGTGAGTTGCCCTCCCTACACAGCGCTTCCCTGCAGTCAGACTCGGAGGGGGGAGCACGGAGGGCGGCCCACGGAGAGGAAGGGAGGGAGAGGTCGGGCTGCCCTCCCCGCGGGTGTCTCCCCCCTCCATACTGGGGGGCAGCTACCTATCTAACCTATACTGGGGGGCACCTACCTAATCTAACCTATACTGGGGGCACCTACCTAATCTAACCACACTGGGGGGCACCTACCTAATCTAACCACACTGGGGGGCACCTACCTAATCTAACCTATACTGGGAGGCACCTACCTAATCTAACCTATACTGGGGGCACCTACCTAATCTAACCTATACTGGGGGGCACCTACCTAATCTAACCTATACTGGGGGGCACCTACCTAATCTAACCACACTGGGGGGCATCTACCTAATCTAACCTGTATTGAGGGCACATACCTACCTAGCCTATACTAGGTGGCAGCTATACTGGCTACCTATATTGGAGGCACCTACCTAACTAACCTATACTGGGGGCACCTACCTATCTAACCTATACCGGGGGCACCTGCCTATCTAACCTATACTGGGGGCCACTATACTGGCTACCTATACTGGAGGCACCTACCTGGCTAACCTATACTGGGGGCAACTATACTGGGGCACCTATACCTGGCTACCTATACTGGGGGGACCAATAGCTGGCTACCTATACTGAGTGCAACTAGACCTGGCTAACCTATACTGCGGGCATGTATACCTGGCTCCGCGGGGGGGGGGCGCAATTTTAACACCCTCGCCCTGGGTGCATTTTAAACTAGAAACTGCCCTGGTTCCATGTGTAATACACATTTAGGGTTATTGGGGTCGGGGCCAAGATGGCATTCTGATAGGTCTTGTGTGCTCAAAGCTCCGCTACCCAACACTCACAATCCATTGCCATCAGCTCTAATTACTCCTCAAAACAGATTTTTTTGATCAGCACAGACTATCTCCACCATCCTGGAGTCTTGGTGCGATCCGCCCTTAGACGAAGGAGATCCCTGGGACTCCGAGAGGCCAGACGCTGCAGGCCCTTCCCTCCCGCAGAGATCCCCACGCCGCTTCTCTCCCTACATGACGGCAAATTCAGAAAATCGCTACGCCGGAGGATCCAGCCACAATGGACGACCACGTGGAGGGGGGAGCTCCGCTTCCCAGCACTGCCGAGATTTTGGAGGCAATCAAAACTTGTCAATCCACGCTCGCTACAAAGTTTGACTACCTGGAAGCCCAATTTGGACTGCTGCATCAAGATCTATCTGATCTTCGGGACAGAACCAAAGACATTGAGAGGCGGGTATCCGATACCAAAGATAGCGTGGCAGCCCATACTGCTGCTATTCCTGGGATAAACCAAAGACTGACCCGTCTTGAAAATAGAGAGGTGGATGTGGAGAACCGCAACAACTTACGACTGCTGGGCCTTCCTGAAGGAACAGAGGGGAATGATGTACCATGATATATGGAAGAGATGCTTAAAAAGCTCCTACCAGAGGGAACCTTTTCCCCGTTCTTTGCCATCGAGAGAGCGCACCACATTCCAACTAAGTGGGGCCTGCCAGGAGCTTACCCACGACCGCTGATATTTCGGCGGATGAACTACAGAGCCCGGGACGCCATCCTCGTGGCTGCCAGACAAGCTAAGGATCTATATATGGATAACGTTCGCCTCATGCTATTTCCCGACTATACAACAGAAAAACAAAAGCTGAGACACTCCTTCCAAGAAGTCAAAGCGAAGCTCTGGGAGAAACAGGTTATGCAATGCTTTTTCCGGCCAAGCTCCAGGTCCAAGATGGCGATTCCACCTTCTTTGAAAACCCGGGTGAAGCTATGCGCTGGATCGAAGCTCTGCCGGCGAATCCTGACTAAATAAGTATTGTTATTTTTTTTCTCTTCTCCTAGTTACACGTTTTATGAGGTTTAGACTGTTGCGCACCTAAAGGTAGCCATACACTGGTCGATTTGCCATTAGATCGACCAACTGACAGATCCCTATCTGATCGAATCTGATCAGAGAGGGATCGTATGGCTGCCTTTACTGCAAACAGATTGTGAATCGATTTCAGCCTGAAACCGATCACAATCTGTTGAGCTGCTCCTGCCGCCTGTCCCCCCCCCCCCCCCCCCTGTATACATTACCTGAAGCTGGCTCCGGGTCCTCTTCTCCGCGCTGCACTTCATCCCAGCATTCCGCGCCGCATCCCAGCGTACACTGTGTCACCCTCTATTTGAACTTCCTGGTCACTGGAGTGACACAGGAAGGTAATGTACGCTGGGATGGAGCAGGAACAGAGCGATGCAGCGCGGAGAAGATGCCCGGGAGCCAGCGTCAGGTAATGTATACCTGTATCGGATCGGCCGCCGCTAGCGACGTGCTCCCTACCCGCGGGCGATCGACGGTAATTTCCTGCACGGCGCGATCGACGGACCGATCTGATTTCGGGAGGAAATTGGATCGGCGGGTGCGTTTAGCGTGAACGATTGGCAGCAGATTCGATCCCAGTGATCGAATCTGCTGTCGAACGGCGGCAAATCGGGCCAGTGTATGGCCAGCTTTAGACACTTACCCTGCTGGACATACAGCCTTTAGTTTCTTGCTACCAACATACGTATGCAACACCGTAATGTCACCTATTGTGCAGTGACATGATGATAATATCCCTATACAGCTATCAGAGAAAGTTATTGGCCTGGGATTGATATGCTCACTGATTTATTTCCTTAAAATGCAGTCCATTGAACATGCCCTTTGTCTACATTTATGATTTGAAAACTGTTATGGTGCGCGTTTTTTCCCGCCAGCTTCTTCATGTACTGGCTGCCTAGCCATGAACACTGTTCTACCAAAGACTCGCAGTATTGGCGCCCATCTCCAAGAGACTAAATCAGAGCAGGGACAAGGTCCTCCAGCACCCAAGGCTGAGACACCAAAGTGCGCCCCCTCCATCCCTCCTACCCCAGCTGTCAAACACTGATTGCTATTAGACTAAGAGGGCCACAAGGCCCCCAACCTCCCCAACACCTTAATATCTAGTTATCTGGCTTACAGTCACTGCTATGTACCCCCTTTTCTTATTTCTTTCTGCTTCATACACAATTAGGAATGACAGCTGAATGAATTGTGCGCCCCCTCCTACATTGCACCCTGAGGCTGGAGCCTCTCCAGCCTATGCCTCGGCCCGGCCCTGGACTAAATGTTAATATTTTTGCATACCTTCGATTTGGAGATTTGGAACTGCACAGAAACTACTGCTGTGGTTTTTTTTTCCTTTCACCTCTTTTGATACTTTTCTATATAGAACGGCAGTTTGCATTTTTTTTACAATATGAACGGTTATGCCTAGGCGCTGTGTTTATTCAAATGCTGCGAGGTTAAAAATGAGCAACAGTCTTCCTCACTATTCTGTTTAAATTAGCCATAGTTAATAATGACTTTGAGGTTACGTTTTAACTTGGACCTGTTGAACATATATTTCATGTAGTGGCTCTCCCCTCTACTTTATCCCCAATCCCCCCCCCCCTCCCTCTCCCCACTTACCTCTCCTGCTATCATCCTTCGGTACTATCACCTCCCCTCACTACTCTTTTATAAACTGTTTTATATGTACTGTGTATACTATTAGCTTTTACTATTAATTTTTTTTTTTTTTGCTGTTTTTCTTGGCATGAGAAAATTATAAAGTTCTTCAATGATGCCTTATACAGATACGATGCTATATTCTGATGTATGAGAAAGGATTTGATGGACTATGAGCTGGAAGGAGGGGATGCAGGGATGATAAATTATTCTTAAGATTCTACTTCCTCTCTCAACGCGTAACTCTGTAGAACCTTGCTTTTCGGACCATGTGTTGATATCGCCGCTAGAGGGCAGCATATCATTGGAAAATCATAATCAATATGAATGGTCTTTGCTGAATTGTGCGACCTGCCCTGAAAGCTCTTGGTCTTTTCACTGTTTAGACCTGTATGCTGCATTAATAGAGGGGAAAATTAGACCATCCTATCTCTTACATTAACGTTAGGGCTATATACTGTTCATAAAATAGGTTAAAAGAGGATAACAGTGGCGTAGCTAAAGAGCTGTGGGCCCCGGTGCAAGTTTTACATGGGGCCCCCCCAAGCACTCTATACATAACAATTGATACTGCGCACCAAAACCTGCCAAGGACAACTACAGTGTCAGAGGTGCAAGAAGGGGTTGGGGAACAGTGTGTTAAGGATTACTACTATTCAAAGCATCCATAGAAGTGATTATTACCAGCACAGGACCAATAGAGAGCTAATACTGTGATAGAGGGTGGACCCTTCGGGGCCCCTCTGGCCCAAGGGCCCCGATGCGGTCGCTACCTCTGCACCCCCCATTGCTACGCCCCTGGAGGATAAGCTATATTACACCCATTCGTTATTTGATTATTTTTTTTTATAACTATGCATGATTCACTCTTTTTCAAAGATGAGCAGTTAACAATCCTTCCGGGAACCCCCTAATAGATGGGAGTCTCGTTCTATTGATAAAACTAATTATATGCTGTGCACACGTTCTCATAGATGTACACCACGGGTCTCAAACTCAATTTACCTGGGGGGCCGCAGGAGGCAAAGTCAGGATGAGGCTGGGCCGCATAAGGAATTTCACAATCGCAGCGCATCGCCGCCTCTGCCCGCCCCTCTCACTCTTCCTTCACAGAGAGGGGCGGGGAGAGGCGGCGATCCGTGCAGCGATTGACGTCAGGAGGGGCAGAGCTGAAGCTGAAAGCTCTGCAACTTCCAGGAAATGCCAGCGGATTGCCCCCCGGGCGATTTGGGGGCTCTGCAGCCATCGTTTAGCGGCGGGGATGCGGCGGATTACTTGGGAGCACTGAGGCAAACTATAAGGAAGCTTTTGCCAGCGAGACCCACAAAATATTGTATCGAGGGCCGCAAATGGCCCGCGAATTTGAGACCCCTGATATACACTGTGCGTATTATATCCGCTTTTCATAAAAATGCCCCCGATACATGAGCATCCCTGTTCATCCTGGATGTCTCATTCATATTTCATATCTCCATACTTTGCATAAGCAAGCCCAACCTAGCTTCCCTCCCCCCCCCCCCCCCCCCCCTCCCCCTCCTTCTTACATGGATGTCCTAGACACAAACTATTCTCCCGTGTTCATTGCCAAAATGCCTACAAACAAGACTAGATCATTAGGCTTCAGATTTAATCGTACTGAATCCAAACCAACTCATAGTTAATCATATCTTTAACTGTAACCTACATACCATATTTCTAGGGATGAACCTCTCAAGGAAATGATTACTCTTATACTCTGATGCCTAACAATATGCATCATCACTGTGGGTGGGGGCGGCCACGTATTACACCAATCTTTATCTCAGCTGTACAAGGTGCTGTATGTATATGTCTAAGCTTTCACTAGATATAATGAAACAAATTTGCACCACTGGGACATCAAAACAGATCATTTTATTGTGTCATGCGTGACTGCCCCAAGCTCCCACTCCCCCCCCCCCTTCCCTTTCCCATCCCTCCCTAACGTAAGCTACGTTTACCATTACAGTCTATATCTATGTGTGCACTCCAAAGGTTCTATGCCACTATCAGAGCCAGCTGGCACATTCACATTCTTAAAATCCTGGCTAGGTATCCTGCTTCTACTAAGTTAAACTCCCAGTCATAGGACTGGGTGATGTTGGGTGGCAGCCTTCTAGTCGCGCCGACCACTGCCCCTAGTGTGTATTTATTTTTTTTATTTATTTTCTGTTTTTTTTTTCCCCCTCTCGTACAACAACTGGTGTTAACATACACCCGGACCCTGTTTTGGTCTAAATTAAGTTAAGAGGCATTGTTAGGTATCCAAAACGTCCTGGAGTTATGGTTTGGGAACAGGATGTAGGGTGGGGGTTCATAGGGATTTGTTTGATGTTCTATATCTGTATTTACATCTGTCTGATGTATCTTTCTGGCTTTCTCTTCTTTTTCTATGCTCCTCTTGACTGCCATTGTTCTGAGAGTCCTCTGGCCCCCTGCAATGATAAATTGATACTAGCCTTTTCACTAGGCAATACCATAATCGCCCACAAACCCAATGTCTACACTTAAGATACTATCATGGAATGTGCGTGGTCTTGGATCCAAAATCAAATGCTCTTTAGTTTTTAATTTTCTTAGACAGCATTCACCATAAATATGTCTATTACTAGAAACACACCTACTGGGTAGTAAAATTCTTACACTTAAGAAACCCTGGGTTGCCCATGCTTATCACTCAACTTACTCATCATACTCCAGGGGGGTCTCTATATTAGTACATAAAAACGCTACTTTTAAACTGCATGATGTAAAAATAGACTCTGGTGGTAGATATATAATTCTGCACGCCACAATAAATGGGGTGCAACTAATATTAGTTAATGTCTATTTACTGTGGCCTGCGGACCCTGCTATTCTAGATACTATTATGGCATTAGCAACCCAGATGACATCCTCTAAAATTATCCTTTGCAGAGATTTGAATTTGGTTCATGATCCGATCTTAGACTCAAACAATCAAACATACCCTGGACTTTGCCAGATGGTTAGACACATATAACCTTACTGACGTCTGGAGATGGAAGAACCCTGGTACAAAAGCCTTTTCATGTCACTCGGCCACTCATGCTACCTTATCCAGAATAGACCTTGGCCTTACCTCAGTAGGTGTTCTTCCCCTGATGAAATCAACTAATTCTTTTAGCCCAAGGGATATCTGACCACGCCCCTCTAGAACTGATACTCCATACAGGTATGAAACCGGGAGATAGGCTGTGGAGACTTTCCAATCACTGGATTGCGGATCCCACAATTCATGACGTTATTAAACGTAAAATAGGGGTATATTGGGAACATAATCTAGGTACCTTCTCCCCTCAAATCGAATGGGACGCCGGTTAAGCAGTCCTCAGGGGCCAATATATGGAAGCAATAGGGGTAGCAAGAACCCAGGCCAAGGCATTGGTTCAATGGAAAGAACAGAAAGCTATGCAGCTGGAGGCAGAGTTTGCACAAACGTCAGACAATATCATTATATGTAGAAACTGGCAACTAGCTTTGCAGGGACTAGAAGTATATAGGTTAATCACGACTCCAAAATGTCTTTTAGAACAGAAACAGAGGATTTTTGAACAGGGGGACAGGAATGGAAGTATGCTGGCCTGGCTTTCTAGAGACCCCGCAACTTCGACAGCTATTCCCTCTTTAAAATTAGTTGATGGCTCTACTACAACCGACCCAGTGTTAATTAATGATGTCTTCCTTCACTTCTATAAAGAACTGTACGCTAGCAGACTGGTTCACACATAGACATAGAAAACTATCTAGCAGATATCACAATGCCTACACTATCCGACAATGATCTTCAAACCTTAGAAGCCCCCCCTAACATTACATGAAATTTCTGAAGCAATAGGGGCCATGCAGACTGGGAAATACCCTGGGTTAGACAGGCTACCAATAGAATTATATAAAAAATATAATAAACTACTGACGCCAAAACTTAAACACACACTTCAGTGCTCCTTTGCTGGGGGGGCCCTGTCTCCCTCTATGTCGGGCAACGCTCATTATAGTCATACCCAAGCCAGATAAGATCTTCTGCTTTGCTCCTCCTACCGCCCTTTTTCCTTGATAAATGTAGATGCGAAAATATTAGCTAAAGTCTTAGCTACACGTTTAAATAAGATAATTACTAAATTAATCCATCAGGACCAGTCAGGGTTTATGCCTGGTAAGGGAATGGACATAAATATTAGGAGACTATTTGCAAACATCCAAGTTGTACACTCTAATCAAGAGCAAAGAATCATTGCTTCACTCGACGCAGAAAAAGCTTTCGACTCCGTGGAATGGCGCTATCTTTGGGTAGTACTACGTAAATTTGGCTTCGGGACTAATTTTTTTAAATGGATTAAACTTCTGTATGATAATCCAATGGCCAAGATTAAAACGGGGAACAATATTTCAAAATCTTTTAAACTTGAAAGAGGCACGAGGCAAGGCTGCCCTTTATCACCAGCACTCTTTACCCTTGCAATCGAACCTATAGCTACTTATATCAGGCATGTAACGATCGGTGTCAGCACACAGAGAGAATCTGATTATTGGTGATCTGCAGTATCACCAAGAATACAGATATATACCTGATTATTGATGATCTGCAGAATCCCCAATAATCCAAGTATAACTAACCTCTGGACACCTATATAGTGTGAGTGTTTGGTGCAACAGTAATGACTTTGAGTGGGACCACCCGAGGAGCAGGTGGTCCTTGGCAGTATGGGAAATACCTCCCTCTGGGAAGTGCAAAAACCTTCCAGCAGCCTGGGACAGCCAAAGGGGTGGAGCCCCAGGCTGGAAAGCAGGAAGGACCTGTGGCTGAGTGACACCTGGAAGGTGGATGTCACAAGCAGGTCTGGAGACTAATCTCTCAATGGAGAGGGATAGCTTTCAAGGTCGGGCAGGCCAGGTCGGCAACACACGGGCAGATAAGGTACAGAGACAGAAGGCTGATTCGTTAACCAAGGGCAGGCTGGGTTGGCAACAGGTAATCAAATATGTGTAGGTACCGAATCAGAAAGCAGAGGGATAGTCAGAAATGCAATAGGTCATAACAGATATCAAACAATGCCTAGTTTTGGGTGTGAGGTCCGTGGTCTCAACACCCTGGAACTAGTCTGAAGTATAATATGATGGTACACAGTATCCCTAGTCTTGGGTGTGAGGTCCATGGTCTCGACACCCTGGAACTAGTCTGAAGTATAACCCAATGATAACACAGAATCCCTAGTCTTGGGTGTGAGGTCCGTGGTCTCAATACCCTGGAACTAGTCTGAAGTATAACACAAAGATAACACAGAAGTAATCTGGCTCAGTGTGAATTCCCAGGTCCTCCTGGTTCTAACACACTGTGGGATCTGACTATGGTCTGAGTGCTTTCACGTAAGTGTTCGCAATGACAGACAACTTGAGACTGACCAGCAGTGACTATATATAGAGCGGCGCTCTCCGGCGCCACCCATCATCGATCAACCAATAGCCACTTGCTCTGAGGTCAGCTGACCAACCTGGTCAGCTGATCCCTCCTAGTTTGTCATAAAGGTTCTGCCTCTCAGCACGCGCGCGTATTCCTCAACCTGTGTGAACCAACAGACCCAGCCACACCAGACGCACGCCGCTGCGTGCAAACCGCCGCGCTGGACGCGGAATCAGCCGCCTTGCTGCCAGTACCTGCAGCGGCTTTTCCGCGATCTATTACAAGGCAAACTTCTGCTGTTCAGGGTCTCAAACTAGGCAATTTGGAAGAGAAAATCTCGCTTTACGCGGATGATGATCTGCTGTTTCTTGGGGATTCCACCTCCTCTTTGGCTGCTGCTCTCGCGCTCTTTAACCTCCCTGGCGATCTATTAAGATTGCCAGGGCGGCTGCGGGAGGTTTTTTTTTAAATAAAAAAAAAAACTGTTTCATGCAGCCAACTGAAAGTTGGCTGCATGAAAGCCCACTAGAGGGCGCTCCGGAAGCGTCATTCTGATCGCCTCCGGCGACCAGAATAAATAAGGAAGGCCGCAATGAGCAGCCTTCCTTGTTTTGCTTACATCGTCGCCATAGCGACGAGCGGAGTGACGTCATGGATGTCAGCCGACGTCCTGACGTCAGCCGCCTCCGATCCAGCCCTTAGCGCTGGCCGGAACTTTTGTTCCGGCTGCGCAGGGCTCGGGCGGCTGGGGTGGACCCTCTGTCGCCGCTGCTCGCGGCGATCAGGCAGCACACGCAGCTGGCAAAGTGCCGGCTGCGTGTGTTGCTTTTTATTTTGCAAAAATCGGCCCAGCAGGGCCTGAGCGGCGACCTCCGGCGGTGATGGACGAATATATATTCGTCCATACCGCTGAGGAGGTTAACACTTTTGGGGAATTCTCTGGCATTAAGATTAATTGGCCAAAGTCGATATTATTTCACCTTGATCCACCTACCTCGACAATCTCTGCTTTGCCCTGCTTACTGCAGTTGGCCCTACAATTCAAATATCTTGGGGTACAGGTCACTAAAGAAATAATGAATTATCAATCCTTAAATGTTGATCCCATAATTTAGTCTTTAGAAGCCAAATGTAAAATTTGGGATAAACTTCCTCTTACTCTTATAGGTCGTATAAATCTGATAAAACATGATTTTTTTGCCTAAATTTACATACGTCTTCCGACACTCCCCAATATGGCCCCCCCCCCCAACGATTTTTCCGTAAGCTGGACTCCATACTCCTTAGGTTCATCTGGGCGGGAAAACAACCGCGTATAGCTCTGGAAGTTCAACTTCCCAAAAACAGAGGTGGATTGGCAGTGCCTCACTTTCGCAAATATTATTTGGCCTCCTTACTCGTAACAGTTTTTTTTTTTCGTTTTTTTTTCTCTCTTTTCTCTTTTTCTGTATTTCTCTTAACTCTTCTTTCTTCTTCTTTTCTCATACAACATGGTACAAATACCTTCTGATATTGTATATTGGGAATACAACCTTGTTGAATGAGTCAGCTTTCTGCCTGTTCAGTAAGCCAGCACTAATTCAGTAGGAGACCTTTGGCAAGTCTCCCTTACACTGCTACTACCAATAGAGCGCGCCCTAGTGGCTGCTGCTCTGCTCTGGCGCTTTGAGTCCGCAAGGAGAAAAGCGCAATATAAATGTTATTTGTCTTGTCTTGTCTTGTCTAATTGGTATTGTCTGTAATATATCAACAACAATGGTGTATGCTCACTTCATATGCATACTATGTTGTACTTCTTTTATTAACTCTGATGTTTAAAAAAAAAAAAAAAAACTTCAATAAAGTTTATCTGTTAAAAAAGTGTTTTTAGGGTTATTGGAGAGGTCCTTTGATTATTACGGAATAGTGCACTTGTATATAATAAGATGAAGGGTTAACAATCATATTTACTTGTGTACTGTATGTGTTCCCTATTGTGAAATGCACATTAACATCATATGGGCCAAATTTATTAAACTTTGCTAAAGTTTGCAAGCGGTGGAAGCAAACGCCAATTTTACCATTACTTATGCTGACTACATAGTGTGCATTGGGCTATGTCCTGCTTTCTTCTTCCCTGGTCACCTCTTCTCACTCCCGCTTACAATTCTTCTCTCGATCCTCTCCCCTCCTCTAGAACACTCTCCCTCAACACATCCGCTACTCAACTACACTTACAATTTTTAGGCGCAATCTGAAAACTCACCTCTTCAGACAAGCATTTCCTCTTACCTATGACACTTTGCCCACTGACCACCATTTCTACCACTCCATACACAGTTTCCCTTTACCTACTGTCCTATCCCTTAAAGAGAAACTCCGACCAAGATTTGAACTTTATCCCAATCAGTAGCTGATGCTCCCTTTTACATGAGAAATCTATTCCTTTTCACAAACAGACCATCAGGGGGCGCTGTATGACTGATATTGTGGTGAAACCCCTCCCACAAGAAACTCTGAGGACCGGTACTCCTGGCAGTTTCCTGTCTGTGAACCTTGCTGCATTGTGGGAAATAGCTGTTTACAGCTGTTTCCAACTGCCAAAAAAGCATGTAGCAGCTACATCACCTGCCAACAGTAAAAATGTCACCATGTAATGTCAGAATGTAAATCAGGGATTTAAAAGATTTTACAATGGGCAAACACTGACTAAATAATTTATACATAATTATTGTAAAAATGAAGCACTTTTTTATTACATTATTTTCACTGGAGTTCCTCTTTAAACGTTTAGAATGTAAGGCCTTTTGGCCAAGGCTCTCTTCCCCTTTTGTCTCACAATGCTGTGTAATTCTGTCCCACCCCTGTAAAAAATATGTAGTTCATTTGTTCACTGCATTAGCTGTTATCCACTCTTGTCTTGTATTAACTGTTGAATTGTTTATTTTGTATATGCTTATTTATATAGCGCCAGCATCTTCCGTGGTGCTGTACAACAGCATACATGGGGGCCCCAAGCACTCTATTGATAAGAAGTCCCAAAACCTACCAAGGACAATTTTAGTGTCAGTGAGGTGTAATCAAAGTAAGGAAACAGTTAGTTAAGGATTACTACATGTAGAGGTGTTCATTACTAGCATAGCACCAGTTAAAGGCTAATAAGATAGATGGCGGGCCCCTGATGGGCCCCTCTTGTCCAGGGGCCCCAGTGTGGTCGCAACCTCTGTATCCCCTATTACTACACCACTGCCTACCTCTGTTGCTCTCCGCAGTGATTTCTTCTGTTGTACTTCCCATTGCCCTTCTTTGCTGTCTCCTGGCCAGCCAAATACAATCTAGAGTCCACCCCAATGCAAAATAATGGGAACAAAGTGTATTAAGCTTGTAGTTATCTCATACTGTATGCACTGCTGGGGGGCCTCCTGCTAGGAGTCAGTGCCCAGGCCTTGCCATGGTTACCTGCTGTACCCTGTCATTGCCCTCTAATTCATATTATCCCACCATTGGTTGCTTAAAAGTTGATCAGAGAGTAGGCAGTGTGCCAGCAGAACAGGGGAGGTAACTACATTTTCAAACATGCTCTGCTTCCATTACTTTGCATTAGAAGCTGGCCTAACAGCAGATTGTGGTCATGAAGAAAGACTTCTAGTCCTTCCAGAGCATTGGGCCTGGTTGAAATGGCATCCTCTGTGAGTGACCACTCTTTCACCACCACTGATTACAAGCAACTTCTGTTCAAATGAAATGTAAGATATGCGCAGACAATGATATGCACAGATAATGCAATTATTGAGGTAACATAGTGTAGCCAATTGAGATTTATTTTGTAGATAAATGCTTAAGCCAGGCTAACATCTGGGTAAAGATGAAGAATAGATGTAGCTGTACGATGGACTATTCGATTCGATCATTTTATAGAATCGAGAGAGAACCAAGTGTGTCCCAGAATTCCCAATCGATTGAAAAGTGGCTGATTTCATGATGAATCGACCAGCTTAGTCGATTGAGCAGGATGCAAGATGTCGGTCAATCGCACAGGAATCGGCTACTGTTCACATGTCATTCGATCAACTCTAAATCTATTTTTGCATTCAGAGCATGGAGACACAACATTTGTCAAATCGAATGTGAAGGTGAATCGCATAGGATATCGTTTGTAGTGTGTGGGTTACTAGTCGATCAACCATACTGAAGTTGATTCCTTAATAAAGTTGATCGCTTTGTGAATTGAATCAGAATCGTTAGATGGATGGCTACCTTTAGTTGTGTGTGTGAATGGATGAAGATTCTCACCCCCGTCAGAGGATGGTTGTTCTAGTCTGATGGGTACTTCTGTTGTGTAACGCTTTTCTTCTCTCTTCTAAATATGCGCCTCAACATTCTCATAAGCATGTTCCCCCTTCCTGAGATGGTGGAGACCACAGACCTCTGACCTGCTGAATTGGCTCTCCTGTTCTGAGCAGTGAGCTTACTCAGGGGTTGATTCTCCTTCCCAATGTATGTTTCCACAGGTCATAACACTTGTCCATTCTAACAAAAACTATTTAAAGTGTATATGTAGTGAATACAGTGCCACAAATTGGTACTTAACTAAATAAAGGGAAGCATCTGCATAATCCAGAGGCATTCTTAGTCCCCCTCCTTGTGGTTCTAGCGCTGGGACTCCCAAAGCCCATTGATAAAAGCTTGTTGCCAGATGTGCGGCCAGGCACAGGCGACTGGCGTGGTAGCACAGAAAAAACCGGGCTCGGCTTTCTCCGCTGACCCCAAGTGGTGGCTACCTCGCTGGTGAGAGCTTTCCAGCTCCTGTGCAGTGCAGCGGTAGACTCCTGAGAGTCCCAGCACTGGATCAGTTTTCAGTAGAAAGATGTGGGAAGCCGTTTGAGTTAAGTACTCTGTAATAATACTGAGGTAAGTATGTAAATTTTAGACCTGTGGATTATGTGAATCAATTTGTTGCTGTCTGATGCCAACACTTAGGCTAGGTCCACACTTGTCCGCTTGCAGATCGCATCCTTTTTTAATTCCCTCAACCCCGCCCCCCCTCACCTGGGTCCCCTGTCTCCCCCCCCCCCCCCCCCCCCGCTATTTGCGCAAATGTTGTTAATGTACTGTATGCAGCGAGCAGTGGAAGCTTACCTTCCTTCCTTGCATTCCCCGCTTGCCGCTTGACTTCCTGCAATGCCACCCTCTATACTTCGGAGGATGTGAAGTGAGTGAAGGAAGGATGGAAGGTAAGCTGCATTCATTACAGTAACAACATTTGTGCAAATAGCTGAAGGGGGAGCGGGGACGGGGGACCCACCTCCCCGCCGCTATGCCCTCTACACCCTGACCTGGCTGCTACCCCCTCAGTCTACCTGGGGGACACCCATTGGGGTGACGGGAAGAGGAGGAGCAGGCAGTAGGCAATGCGGATTTCCCTCCGTTTTGTGTGCAAGAATAGCCTGTGTAGAGGGATATCCGTTTTTGCACTGCCCCTCACTACTCCTCTGTGTATCCGGGAGCGATCTGGGTTCATGAAAATCCTGCAAATCCGAACCCTGCGTTTTTCACCACGAATCCCCCGAAACGCCCGCAGATCCATTTTTTAACAGGGTGAAGACAGGCTCTATTTTCAAACATTGTATCCATGGCTCTGGTTTTAATCCGGGCCTAAAACGGAGCCATGGATACGTTTTTAAAACAAGTGTGAACCGGCCCTTACTGGTCACAGAATCCATCTCTGTTTCTTCCACATCCTGCTTTCTCTGATTATTTTACTGATAGCCTATTCTGATCTCCTGATGTTCAGATGATTTCTTGATGTTTAGACAGGATGGGAAAGCAGATTGCAAGCTGTGAGATGCTTCATAACTGACTCTGTGATGTGAGATCATCTCATCTAAAGGGAAATTCAACTTTCATTCACAAATCACCATGATTGTTGGTGCACTAATCTTTATGCAGTTCAATTCTGTGAGTGACGTGTGGTGTGGTAGATTGTACTTTTACCTTGAAGCAGTAGGGTCCCTGGTTAGGATCTGTGCTAGGACACTATATGCGTGGAGTTTGTATGTTATCTGTAGGAGTTTTAAATTTGGCATTAAAGTGTACCTGAGCCGAAGCCGAAACTCGGGTACAAATTAAGATACTTACCTAATGAGAGGGAAGCCTCAGGATTCTATTGAGGCTTCCCTCGGTAGTCTGATGTTCCCCATCGCTGAGTGTGGCCCCCTGGAAGATTAGCGACAATGCATTGTCGCTAATCCTATCGGGGCTGCGCAACTCTTCCATTGCGGCATGGCCGCTCTGTAGCCGCACGAGCATGCCTGCGCAGTAAGCCGGAGCCACAGGTTCCTACTGCGCATGTGCGGCCGTGGTCGTGTGGCCACTGTATGGCCACACTCATAACAAAGCAGGAGCGCATTCTCCAAGCGATGGGACCACCGAATTAAGCCTCAATAGGATCCTGAGGCTTCCCTCTCTTCAGGTTACTATCTTATTTTGACCCCAAGCTGTGGCACGGGATCGCTTTAAGGAGGCCACACGATACTATTAAAAAGATTTTGATTTTCCTGGTCAAATGCTTCAAAAGTTACAATCAATTGGAAAAAACGATCTTCATTCTCGACAAAAAATAATAATAAATTGCATGGTGTATGGCCACCTTTAGACTATGATGGGAACAACTAGCCTATAACTATGACAAGTCTTAGATTGTGCGCTTCTCTAAGGAACTCTTTAAAGCGCTGCTGTTTATGTCAATGTTATGAAAATACATAATAATAATCTATATAATTCTGTTAAAGTCTGCAGCCATCTAAGAGTGCCCAGAAACCGTAAGCTCACATTGCTTATCTAGCAGTTGTGTTTGGAACCAATGAGGAAAACTTGTGTTTTATATGTGCAATATGATGGAGTGTTTTAGCTGCCCAGGAATCCCCACCTTGCTGAGGGGTAATTAGCTGATCAGGGCAGGAGCCCTTGCTACTAATTTCCAACACCTGGCCTAATCCATTTACTATAGTTTGGACATGCTTATCTACCAGTTTTGTTTAGTACCAATGAGGAAAACTTGTGTTTTATATGTACAAAGAACAAAGTAAGCAAGCTGAAAAACTGCCATTGTATATAGCCAAACTGAAAACATTTTTTTTTTTTTTTTTTTTTTAACAAAAGTGAATTTTTCCTTTATGCAGACTGTACAGAGTTTCCCTGTATATTTATTTTTCATGTTTAATACTACAATAGTTAAAATATGAAATGCTCCCAAATTAATATGGCTTTTTATCTGCAGTGCCATCTGCTGGTGAGACTAGTATCTCGCGGCGCTTTTGCTGTAATCAAAAATTCTCTTTCATTCCCAACCATGTCCCACGAGATGCTCATCTGGGTGAAGAGGAGGGGAGTTTCTTCACTGTAATTATCTTACCCTTAGGCCTCGTTCACAGTAGGTATTCCTGTGCCTGCGACGTTCTTCCGAGATCCTCCGGCCAGCAGCGGCGACCCCCTCAAAGCTGGCTGGCCACATGCCTCCTCACTGCGTCCCCGTGCATGGCAGCCTTCTGCGCATGCGCAGTATGGGGAAACCGCTCCTGCGCAGAATGCCCCATATCAACGGGCACGCGATCAGGGTGCATGCGGCTCTGGGCCACGCATGCGCAGTAACCTCCGACTGGCTCCAACCAGCCAGCATTAAGGGGGGGGGTCACCGCTGCTCACTGGAAGGTCTCAGAAGGATAGCGCAGGCACAGGATGACTCTAGGGGTCTGCAAAAAGCCCCAGGGAACTGATTTTTTTTTTTTTTTCAAATAGATTTTTATTGAATTTTATAACAGTACAGCAGTATAATGCGAGTAATTGCAGTATAGATAACAATCGTAGGTATATTATAAGAGAAATAACCGTTTACAGATATAGAATATAACAGTAGAATTTAGTAAAAGTGATAACGCTGGTGAAATATTGTTTGTTCCCAACCAGAATCTTGAGTAAGTGGGTATCTAATGAGAGGAGCGAAGAGTGGGCACATTAATACATGGTGGAAAGGGAAGGTGTGAACAGTCTGTCAGACCTCTGGTTATGATAGTCTTGTCGAGGGGGTTATGGAACTGATTTTTTTTTTTTTTCGCTTTCAGTATTCCTTTAAGACTTTTTTTTTTTTTTTTTATAAAGAGAAGGTTTACATTTAAGTTATGGAGAAACACAAGCTGTATGGGAGCATGAGAGACGGATTTACATGGCTGTCCACTGTCCTGCAGTGATGAACTACGTGTGTTACTTTTCAGACACATGGAAGTGATAACCTGCAAATGCCTTCTGAAGTTGCTTCCATGATGTGCCGCCTTAAAACTGGACATAGCGCATAGCACAGCCATCCTCATGTAAATTGATGAGAGCCAGGCACAGCTCTCTCTGCAGCTGTCTTGTGTTATCAGTACAAAGCACTTCTGATGCTTCCGGTTGGACATTCTGACATTTTATTGAATAAACAGCATCATTTAGAAGGTAAAACCTGCATCTGAAAACCAGGCAATTTTACTGCCAGCCAGGGTCTACCTGGGCTTTATTAAGCCAACACTACCTTACAGTGCTTTACAGAGGCATTTGAGGTTCCTCTAAGTCAGGACAACTGTATGTGGCCTATGAATGATAGTCATGGAGAAAATCCGAAGACTTAGCAACAAAAGTTGTTTGGGCAATACTTTTAATGACTAACAGCGAAGATTTCCTTGCAAGCTTTCAAAACTTCCTTCTTCATACATGATACAGAACTGGATCAGAACCTCCCTGAATACAACACCAACTTGAAGAGAGTGAAAGACTCTTTAAAGGAGGTGATGTCTACCACAGATTGCTGGTCCACAAGGTGGCATGGATTTTCCTATACTCGGCAGTTAACGGTCACCCAATGTTATTTGTGGGACTTTGTGCAACAGTCCAGTACGGCGCAGGCCGCGCAGCCATGCCTGCCCCAAAGCCTATTTGTCTTTATTGCCACTTACTCACTGTTTTTAGTACAGTGATCTCATTTTCTAATGGAAGAAGTTTTACTTTGAGAAATTCTATAAACTGTGGCACTAGCAATGTAGTATATGTGGCTAGTTGCACCATCGGCAAGATCCAATATATTGATTGTACCACTCGACCATCGAGAAATCGTACATCAGAGCATTTTAGATCAGGTCATTGGTTAACTTCCAATGTGTCGAATGTCACAAAACACTTTAGAGCAATGGTCCTCAAACTAAGGCCCCCGGGGCCGAATGCGGCCCTCTGAGGCTTTTTTTTTACTGGCCCCCCACACACAAAATGTATTACTTATAGATGTGGTCTGCTGCATCTTTAAACATTGGTGGCCCACATATAGAATAGCAGTTGTGGCACCACCCTTCATATGGAAGCCAGAAAGCAGTCATTTGCTGGCTTCTGGGTTGTGCTGCAGGCTTTTGCAGGCCATTGGGTGACATTATGGCTCACATATGACTTCCTAGGTTAGGGTCACGATATCTGCACTGTATTGGTGGCATAAAAGCAGCAGATGCTATGTTGGAGGGCATGCTACCTGCACATGCTGTGGTGGAGTGCATACTATCTGCACACGCTGTGTTGGGGGCATATTATCTGCACATGCTGTGTTGGGGGTATATTATCTGCACATTCTGTGTTGGGGGGCATACTAGCTGCACATGCTGTGTGGGGGGGGGGGGGAAACTATCTGCACATGCTGTGTTGGGGGGCATACTATCTGCACATGCTTAGTTGGGGGGCATACTAGCTGCACATGCTGAGTTGGGGGGCATACTATCTGCACTTGCTGAGTTGGGGGGGGGGGGGGCATACTATCTGCACATGCTGAGTTGGGGGGCATACTATCTGCACATGCTGAGTTGGGGGGGCATACTATCTGCACATGCTGAGTTGGAGGGCATACTATCTGCACGTGCTGATTTGGGGGGCATACTATCTGCACATGCTGAGTTGGGGGGCATACTATCTGCACATGCTGAGTTGGGGGGCATACTATCTGCACATGCTGAGTTGGGGGGCATAATATATGTACTTGCTGAGTTGGGGGCATAACCTCTGCTCTGGTTAAATGGGAGACATGAGGGCTGCCCAAGTTAATAGGCACTGTCTACAATACCTGGGCTGTTATGTTTTTCTACATCATTTCATGTATACTCCGGCCCCCCAGCAGTTTGAAATATGTTGATCCGGCCTTTGACCAAAAAAGTATGGGGACCCCTGCTTTAAAGGTACATGGGGGTGATATGCTGGGTTTTTTGAGCCAAGGTTTAGCAAAACTGAGACTGGACAAACGTGGTGGTTACCTTTAGTGTTTACTGTTTTAGGAACAAAATTAAACGGATCTTCAATCTGGGTACAAGGATCCCAGAAGGGATTAAATGCATGGTGGGAATTTAGTCAATTGTTGTTTTTATTTTTCCGACTGACCTTATTCAGGTCTGTTCATTTTAGGCAGTCGATACCTGTAGCTCTTTAATGTCCGGTTTGTCTTACTTTATATATATATATCTATATCTATATATATACATATACATACATATATACATACATACATATATATATATATATATATATATATATATATATATATACATATATACATATATATATATATATATATATATATATATATATACATACATATATATATATATATATATATATATATATATATATATATATACATATACATATATACATACATATATATATATATATACATATATATATATATATATATATATATACATATATATATATATATATATATATATATATATATATACATATATATATATATATATATACATATATATATATATATATACATACATACATACATACATACATACATACATACACATACACATACACATACACATACACATACATATACATATATATATATATATATATATATATACACACATATATATATATATATATATATATAGATAGATAGATACATATATATATATATATTTACCAAGGGCTAGGAAGCACAAACCACATTTTATGCAATTCTATGCAAAGCATGCACGCAGCACTGGAGGTGGAAATCACGTGAGCACGACCTCGAACAGACCTGCCAGGTGGCCAGCCTCTGGGTCTGCCTTGGCCTGTTTTGTCCATATGTCCATAACACCAACTTGAAGAGAGTGAAAGACTCTTTAAAGGAGGTGATGTCTACCACAGATTGCTGGTCCACAAGGTGGCATGGATTTTCCTATACTCGGCAGTTAACGGTCACCCAATGTTATTTGTGGGACTTTGTGCAACAGTCCAGTACGGCGCAGCCATGCCTGCCCCAAAGCCTATTTGTCTTTATTGCCACTTACTCACTGTTTTTAGTACAGTGATCTCATTTTCTAATGGAAGAAGTTTTACTTTGAGAAATTCTATAAACTGTGGCACTAGCAATGTAGTATATGTGGCTAGTTGCACCATCGGCAAGATCCAATATATTGATTGTACCACTCGACCATCGAGAAATCGTACATCAGAGCATTTTAGATCAGGTCATTGGTTAACTTCCAATGTGTCGAATGTCACAAAACACTTAAGAGCAATGGTCCTCAAACTAAGGCCCCCGGGCCGAATGCGGCCCTCTGAGGCTTTTTTTTTACTGGCCCCCCACACACAAAATGTATTACTTATAGATGTGGTCTGCTGCATCTTTAAACATTGGTGGCCCACATATAGAATAGCAGTTGTGGCACCACCCTTCATATGGAAGCCAGAAAGCAGTCATTTGCTGGCTTCTGGGTTGTGCTGCAGGCTTTTGCAGGCCATTGGGTGACATTATGGCTCACATATGACTTGCTAGGTTAGGGTCACGATATCTGCACTGTATTGGTGGCCTAAAAGCAGCAGATGCTATGTTGGAGGGCATGCTACCTGCACATGCTGTGGTGGAGTGCATACTATCTGCACACGCTGTGTTGGGAGCATATTATCTGCACATGCTGTGTTGGGGGTATATTATCTGCACATTCTGTGTTGGGGGGCATACTAGCTGCACATGCTGTGTGGGGGGGGGGGAAACTATCTGCACATGCTGTGTTGGGGGGCATACTATCTGCACATGCTTAGTTGGGGGGCATACTAGCTGCACATGCTGAGTTGGGGGGCATACTATCTGCACTTGCTGAGTTGGGGGGGAGGCATACTATCTGCACATGCTGAGTTGGGGAGCATACTATCTGCACATGCTGAGTTGGGGGGGCATACTATCTGCACATGCTGAGTTGGAGGGCATACTATCTGCACGTGCTGAGTTGGGGGGCATACTATCTGCACATGCTGAGTTGGGGGGCATACTATCTGCACATGCTGAGTTGGGGGCATACTATCTGCACATGCTGTGGTGGGGGGCATACTATCTGCACATGCTGTGGTGGGGGGCATAATATTATTATTATTATTATTATTTATTTATTTATAAAGCGCCAACATATTCCGTGGCGCTGTACAATGTAAGATACATAATGATACAGACAATGATATACATGAAAATATGAACACTGATACAAGATACAGCACTGCTGATTACAATTTGATTTAACAGGATGACTAAAATGTATAAATGTCTAACAGTGTGCAGGCAATTGAATTAATAACATTCCATGACACCAAAGGGTGGGAGCCCTGCCCTTGCAAGCTTACAATATAAAAAAATGGGGTGGAAACAAGAAGTGGGGAAGTATACAGTATGTACAGGCAGTGCGTAATTAGGTTATTTAGTGGGTGCATGGCCTAAGCTAGAGAATATGCTTGTTGGAAAAGGTGGGTTTTGAGGGAGCGTTTAAAGATTTCAAAGGTGGGAGAGTGGCGGATGTGTTGTGGAAGGGCATTCCAGAGGAGGGGTGAGGCACGTGAGAAGTCTTGTACACGTGAATGAGAGGAGGTAATTGTAGAAGAGGATAGAAGAAGCTCGTGTGCAGATCTGAGATTGCGGTTGGGTTGGTATCTGGAGACTAGTGAGGAGATGTACAGGGGAGAGAGATTGTGGAGAGCTTTGTAGGTTATGGTTAAGAGTTTGAACTGAATCCTCTCATTAATTGGTAGCCAGTGAAGAGCTTGACAGAGAGGGTCAGCAGAGGAAGAGCGAGAGGAGAGATGAATGAGTCGAGCAGCAGAGTTCAGTACAGAATTGAGCGGTGTTAGTCAGTTAGTTGGAAGTCCACCAAGCAATATATTGCAATAGTCCAATCGAGATATAATAAGAGCATGTACTAACATTTTGGTTGTGTCATGGGAGAGAAAAGGTCGGATACGTGCTATGTTTTTCAGTTGGAAATGGCAGGAGCTGGTTAGGGAGTTAATGTGAGGAGTAAATGAGAGAGAAGAATCAAATATTACCCCCAGGCACCGTGCTTTGGGAACTGATGTTATAGACGTGTTGTTAACATTTATTGTAATATCAGGCAAAGGGGTGGACAGGGATGGTGGAAAGACTATTAGTTCAGTTTTATTCATATTGAGTTTTAAGAAGCGAGAGGACATGAAAGAGGAGATAGCGGACAGGCAGTCGGGAACCCGTGTGAGGAGGGAGTTAAGGTCTGGGGCCGAGAGGTACAGTTGTGTATCATCTGCATATAGGTGGTATTGGAAACCGAATAAGCTGATTAAGTTACCAAGACCGTGCATGTAGATGGAGAAGAGGAGGGGACCGAGGACAGAGCCTTGAGGTACCCCTACAGACAGAGGATGTGAAGAGGAGGCCTGATCTGAATAAGAAACAGTGAAAGACCTTCCAGACAGGTAGGAAGATATCCAGGAGAGAGAGAGGTCCTTTATTCCTATAGATGAAAGGATCTGTAGGAGTAGAGTGTGGTCGACAGTGTCGAATGCTGATGACAGATCTAGAAGGATGAGTATGGAATAATAGCCTTTGGATTTAGCTGTGAGGAGATCATTAGCTACTTTGGTGAGTGCTGTTTCTGTGGAGTGGTTTGGCCGGAAGCCAGATTGGAACTGATCGAGCAAGGAATTTGCAGATAAATACTGACTTAGTTCAGCATGGATGTGGCGTTCAAGTAATTTAGATGCAAATGGAAGAAGTGACACTGGGCGGTAGTTAGCAAGTTCGGTGGGGTCTAGAGATGGTTTTTTAAGTAGTGGTGTTACAACAGCCCTCTTGAGTGAGGAAGGAAAAATTCCGGAGGAGAGGGATAGGTTAAACAGCGATGTTAGGGCAGGGATGAGGGATGTGGATAGCTGTGGAATGAGATGTGATGGGATAGGATCCAAAGAACAGGTGGTTAGATGGGATTTGGAGATAAGGGAAGAGAGCGAATGTTCAGAGAGTGGAGAGAAACTGGAAAGAGAGCAGTCAACAAGAGGAGTGGAAATGGAGTTTGATGTCTGCGTGGAAAACACACTACGGATTTTTGCAATTTTATCTGTAAAGTATGTTGCAAATTCTTCAGCTGATAAGCATGAAGAAGGAGGAGGAGGGGGTGGACGGAGAAGGGAGTTGAAAGTACTGAACAGGCGCTTTGGATTGTGCAAGTGGGAGGATATGAGGGAGGAGAAGTATGATTGTTTTGCAGAAGAGAGAGCGGTTTTAAACTTGTTCAACTCTTTTTTGTAAGTAATGAAATCCTCATTAGTATTAGTTTTTCTCCAACGGCGTTCAGCTACCCTAGAGCACCCCTTTAGCTGTTTAGTAGCTTTGGTCAGCCAGGGTTGGCGACTGACACGGTGCGGGAGGACATTGGTAAGGGGTGCGATTTCATCCATGACTTGCGTGATTGAGCAATGATAGTGTGCAGCTGCTGAGTCAGGGTTGTGTGAGGAGAGGTGCCAAGGCATCAGAGACAGATTGCATGTCTATGTTGCGGTAGTTCCTGCGTGTATATGAGCGTGCTTGAGGCAGGGTGGTAGGAGGAGAGAGAGAAGTTTAGTAGGTTATGATCAGACAGCGGGAGAGGAGAATTAGTGAAATCAGTGATAGAACAGAGACGAGTGAATATGAGGTCAAGTGTATGACCATTAGAGTGAGTTGGAGCAGTGGACCACTGAGACAGGCCGTAGGAGGAAGTAAGTGACAGATGTTTAGTGGCGGCAGAATTGTTGGTGTCAACATGAATGTTAAAGTCGCCCATAATGATGGTAGGGATATCGGAGGACAGGAACTGGAGGAGCCATGCAGAGAAGTGATCTAGGAAGAAGGAAGGAGGGCCAGGAGGGCGGTAGATTATTGCGATCTGGAGGTTAGAGGGAGAGTATAGACGGACTGAATGGACTTCAAAGGAAGGTAGAGAAAGAGAAGGAATGGGGGTGAGTGGCTTGAAGGAGCATCTATCAGAGAAAAGAATGCCCACACCACCGCCATGTTTATTCCCACTTCTAGGCGTGTGACTAAAGTGGAATCCCCCATAAGAGAGGGCGGCAGGTGAGACCGTGTCAGAAGGCGTCAGCCATGTTTCTGTGACCCCAAAGAAGGTGAAGGCAATGGAATTGAAAAGGTCATGGATGAAAGGAAGTTTGTTGCAGACTGAGCGGGCATTCCAGAGAGCAGCAGAGATAGGTGGGGGAGGAGGGGGGAGAAGAGGAATATTAATAAGGTTGTGGCAGTTTCGGTGTGCATGTGGTTGGCTGTTTGCAGTGCGATTAGTGTGCAAGAGTGAGGAGCGAGCCAGCAGAGAGGGTCCGGGGTTTGGTGAAATGTCACCTGCAGCAAAGAGTAATAGGAGGCAGAGAGAGCGGAGGATAGGGTGGGATTTAGATTTATGGGTAGTTGGAGTATGAAATGTATAGCGCGGTTGTATAAATAAGAACGTTTCGTGAGAAGCAACCTGTGGAGATGATAAAAGAGAGGGAGAAATGTAGAGCGTGTTGCTGACAGCAGGAGGATGCAGTGAGTGTACAGATTTGAGAATAGCAGGGTAAAGCAGGCTAATCATGAAGAGCAGAGACAACATTATTGCACTAACCGTGAATCAGATTGCTAAAGTCTTGTGTTTGTTCCTTCTGGTCTCTTCTGGCTTAATTCTGGTGTAATTCGGTCGTTCTCTTTGTACTTAGAAACCGGTGTACTTTGAAATACCGGTGCATAAATCGACCAAGGTCTAATCGACTGAGAGTTGCATTTATATAGTAAGCCTGATAAGCCTATGCTTAGCAGGCCTGATTGTAGCCTGACTGATGCAGGTGAGGGAATGAGAGCTCAGCCTGTAGCAGATCACAGTAACTCAGGTAATTAAGCAGGAAGCTTGTACTTGCTGAGTTGGGCGGCATAATATATGTACTTGCTGAGTTGGGGGCATAACCTCTGCTCTGGTTAAATGGGAGACATGAGGGCTGCCCAAGTTAATAGGCACTGTCTACAATACCTGGGCTATTATGTTTTTCTACATCATTTCATGTATACTCCGGCCCCCCAGCAGTTTGAAATATGTTGATCCGGCCTTTGACCAAAAAAGTATGGGGACCCCTGCTTTAAAGATACATGGGGGTGATATGCTGGGTTTTTTGAGCCAAGGTTTAGCAAAACTGAGACTGGACAAATGTGGTGGTTACCTTTAGTGTTTACTGTTTTAGGAACAAAATTAAACGGATCTTCAATCTGGGTACAAGGATCCCAGAAGGGATTAAATGCATGGTGGGAATTTAGTCAATTGTTGTTTTTATTTTTCCGACTGACCTTATTCAGGTCTGTTCATTTTAGGCAGTCGATACCTGTAGCTCTTTAATGTCCGGTTTGTCTTACTTTATATATATATATATATATGTATATATATATATATATATATACATATACATACATATATACATACATATATATATATATATATACACATATACATATATATATATATATATATATATATACATATATATATATATATATATACATATATATATATATATATATATATATATATATATATACATATATATATATATATACATATATATATATATATATATATATATATATATATATATATATATATATACACATATACATATATATATATATATATATATATATATATATATATATATTTACCAAGGGCTAGGAAGCACAAACCACATTTTATGCAATTCTATGCAAAGCATGCACGCAGCACTGGAGGTGGAAATCACGTGAGCACGACCTCGAACAGACCTGCCAGGTGGCCAGCCTCTGGGTCTGCCTTGGCCTGTTTTGTCCATATGGGGGGGGGGGGGTGGAGTGAAAGGTATGCACTGACTTGACTAATACAATGTGCAGTCACACAGATGCAGTGAAAGGTATACACTGACTGCTGGTATAATACAATGTGCAGTCACACAGATGCAGTGAAAAATATACACTGACTGCTGGTATAATACAATGTGCAGTCACACAGATGCAGTGAAATGTATACACTGACTGCTGGTATAATACAATGTGCAGTCACACAGATGCAGTGAAAGGTATGCACTGACTGCTGTATAATGATGAGACGAATACACTTGAAATCCTATAATGAGAATCTGTTATGGAGGGCAAGTCTGCCATCCATTCAAGTGAAAGGTATGCACTGACTGGTATAATACAATGTGCAGTCACAGAGATGCAGTGAAAGGTATACACTGACTGCTGGTATAATACAATGTGCAGTCACACAGTTGCAGTGAAAAGGTATGCACTGACTGGTATATAAAACAGTGTGCTGTCACACAGATGCAATGAAAGGTATGTAGTGACTGGTGGTAAAATACAATATGCAATCACACAGGTGCAGTGAAAAGGTATGCACTGAATGTGCTGGGCCTGGCACAGTATAGCAATTAGCAAGGACCAGCTGTGACAGACAGGGCTGTATATGCAGTGTCAGTGGGCCACACAAATAAAAAAAAAACATCACAAGAACATTAGCTCTCAAAAGAGCTTTTTAGTGGTGCTTTTCAGCAACAAACATCAGCAAAGAGCAAGCTAACAAGACCTCCTAACTAATGCATTCCCTATCTCTCCAATGTCTCTCCCTTCTCTCACTATAGCAGCAGCAGACAGAGTGAGAAAATGGCAGACGCTACTGCCTTTTATAAGGGGGGGGGGGGGGGTCCAGGAGGGAGTGCAGCGAGAAGTTGGCTTCCATGTGTCTGCTGACTGTGATGTAGAGGGTCAAAGTTTAGCCCAATGATGTAGTATAGGGGCAGGTCAAACTCGCTATATGTTCGTGTTTCGACGCGAACAAGTTCGCATGCGAACCGTTCGGGCCATCTCTACTCGGGGCCCTTTTCTCCTATCTGCTAACGTCCCACCTCTTATGGATGCGGATATCCGAATATATACAGAATGTGGGTAACAAAGAGTCCCCTACTCCCATTGCCCAACATGTGAGACAGTGTCAGGTTTGTAAGATTACGGTTCGTGGGTCTTAATAGAATCCATGGGACCGGGGGGGGGGGGGGGGGACTTTGACCGTTTGCTACTCCAAACGGTACAATTTGAAAGCATGTCAACCCCCGGGTTTGAATGAGACGTTTACTTTTGCTCATTTTTTTGCCCCTCTAAGTCTGGCTTGCTGTCCTGCTGGGTCATTGTCACCTTGTCCCCTGTGGCCACTGCCTTGGCCCTCGTGCGTGGGCAACTGTTGCTCTCTGGTTTGTTTGTGGTGCCTCTTGTCTGCAAACATATGATGGGCTTTGCTTTACTATTTAATATACATGCCCCTGATGCGATGTGGCTCTGGACATGTATATCTCGCTGTTGTCTCGCCACTTTGGTGAGTCACTATGAGAGTGATCTGGTTTGCCCATTTTGACCTCGCATATAAGTTTACGTTCTTTCTTATATGTAGTTACCTATTGTAGATAGGCTGCTGTTGTTGATCTATGTGATGTGAATGTTCGGGCCATCTCTACTTAGGGCCTTTTTCCACTAGCAATCGCAATGATTGCGATTTTTCAGTAATTTTGTTATGTGATTGTGATTTTTTTAATTTGCATTGCATTATCACTCTTAACATCGCTCCAGAAAGCGATTGCGATTTGCAAATTGAATCACTATAGTGGAAAATACTTCTCATGATTTCTATGATAAAGTAGCAACCCTGGGATTTAAAAATCACTAGCGATTTGCGATGCAGCTGTGCAGTGGAAAAGCGCCCTAAATGTTCTTGCCATTGCAGTACAGCTTCCTTCCTGTTCTCTCTGGATTTAACCGATGGGCAGATCAATCACGTGAGCATGTGACATCCAAATTAGGAAGAATAATAGGTGGCAAACATTTCCCAGAATCCCTGCAGAAACCAGGTGTATAACACAAGGAGGTGGGACGTTAGCAGATAGGAGACAACAGGGTGGAGAGGTATGGATATTTGTATAGAGCTACAAAAACTATTTTTAAGCTTGAAAAATTCATTTACAGAGAGAGTACTTATAATTTACACTAATCATCATAAAGCCTTTCAGAATTTGTCTTGTTCTATTTTGGACTTATTTTTAAAGTTATTATTTTTATAAAACAAATGTTCTGGATTTAGGAAACAGAAAGAGCTTTGAATGACCTCTATCTGGGCGAGATTGAGTGGCAGCAAGTGAAAGACCTCATAGCTCTGACCACTGAAGAGAATGAAGCATTTGACTCCAAGCTGTTCTTTGCCTTGTGTGCATTGTCAGAACGCATGTTTTACTCAACGTTTGCGTAAGTATTGCTATAACATTTTTACTCCAA
The DNA here is from genome assembly GCF_040937935.1 of Hyperolius riggenbachi. Classification (NCBI taxonomy): domain Eukaryota; kingdom Metazoa; phylum Chordata; class Amphibia; order Anura; family Hyperoliidae; genus Hyperolius; species Hyperolius riggenbachi. Next base: position 478,306,842 of record NC_090647.1, on the reverse strand, counting down.
CACTTTAGATTTCACATTAAACAGGGCGCCGACCCTATACACAGAGGGCTGGCGTTTCCATTACAGCAAGGGAAGCTGCCATATCCCCTGCGCTTCAAGACTCTCAACTCTTATGGAGTCCCTGGGGCCCCAGCACGATAGCAGCATTGTATCTCACCCAGGGCCGGTTCTAGACTGTTTGCTGACTAAAGGCAAACCTGTGAGGATGCGCTCCCCTTTCCCCCCCGATTTGGAATGATCGCACAGCACCCGAAAATGTTTACCCTCAGTATAGGTATATACTGTATACCTATACCTATATACTGTATATTTTTGTATTTGATGGCGCCCACTACCTACAGGTGCAGGGGGTGGCGATGGGCACAACTTGTGCTCCGTCTTATGCCAACCTGTGCCTGGGGGAATGGGAGCATCACATTTTCGCGGATGAGGCACTAGCGATGTACCCGTGCCACATATTGTCGTGGCACAGGTACATTATTATTATTATTTATTGTTTTTATAAAGCGCCAACATATTACGCAGCGCTGAACATTAATTTAGGTTACAGACAATATTTAGGGGTGACATACAGCAATATGACAATACAGGAATACAAGAAAACCAGATCACACAGAACAGTATGAGCATAAGGTAATGCTTAGTCAGTCACTGGATGGAGCATGGAGATTAGGCAAGTTAGGTTCACTGAAGTGCATAGCATGGGTTCACAGTAATGGAGGTGCATGATCAGGTAGGACACAAAAGGAGGAGGACCCTGCCCAAAGGCTTACAATCTAGAAGGAGAGGTAGAGACATGGAAGGTAGGGACCAGAGTTCCGTTGTGGGTTTACAGCAATTGTGAGGGGTGGTAGGCCAGAGGGAAAAGGTGAGTTTTGAGTGCCTTCTTGAAGATGTTGGAGGGGGCTGCCCTAATGGGTGGAGGTAGAGTGTTCCAAAGTGTTGGAGCAGCTCTTGGGAAGTCCTGCAGACGTGCATGGGACTGTGTGTGTGTGTGTGTGTGTTGGGGCGGTCAGGCGAAGTTCATTGGAGGAACGGAGTGAGCGGCTAGGTGTGTATCTCTGAGTAAGATCAGAAATGTAGGTTGGACAGTTTTTGTGGATGGATTTGTAGGTCAGAAACAATATCTTGAATCTGATTCTGAACTGGATAGGAAGCCAGTGGAGGGATTCACGGAGGGGAGCCGCCCTGGTGGAGCGATGGGAGGAGTGCATAATTCTGGCTGCCGCATTCATGATGGACTGCAGTGGGGCTATTCGGGTCATAGGGAGACCAGACAGAACGGCATTACAGTAGTCGAGGCGGGAAATTTTGAGGACATGGATGAGGAGTTTGGTGGTGGCAGAGGTCAGGAAAGGGCGAATCTTACAAGTTGCAGGACTTTGTGAGGTTTTGGATGTGGGGAGTGAAGGAGAGTTCGGAGTCCAGGGTGACACCCAGACAGCGGGCTTGAGAGGTAGGGCGAATGGTAGTGTGGTTAATAGTGACATGCACATCTGGGAGGTTCAGGGATAGTCGGGGTGGGAAGATCATAAATTCCGTTTTGTCTAGATTTAGTTTCTGGAACCTAACGGACATCCAGGAGGAGATGGCTGATAGGCAGGACGACACTTTGTCCATGGTAGTGGTCGAGATGTCAGGGGTGTGGAGGTAGATTTGGGTGTCATCTGCATACAGATGATAGTTAAAACCCATGGAGGAGATGACCTTGCCAATGGAGGATGTGTATAGGGAGAACAGTAGGGGGCCAAGGACCGAGCCTTGGGGAACTCCCACTGAGAGGTGGTTGGGGTGGACGAGGACTCATTGAAGGAGGTCGTGAAGGAGCCGTTGGAGAGGTAGGATGAAAACCAGGTCAGGTCGAGATCGTGAATGCCCATGGACTGGAGAAGTAGGGGTTGATCTACTGTGTCAAAAGCTGCTAATATGTCGAGGAGGAGAATGGAGTATTTACCTTCAGCTTTAGCTAAGGCAAGGTCATTGACCACTTTGGTGAGAGTAGTTTTGGTTGAGTGGGCAGGCCGAAATTCAGATTGCAGTGGGTCTAACAGTGAGTTGGCATTGAGGTACTGGGTCAGGCGTTTGTGAACCAGACGCTCAAGGAGTTTTGAGGCAAAGGGGAGGAGGGAGATGGGGCGGTTGTTGGAGAGTAGCGAGGGGTTGAGGGAGGGTTTCTTGAGCAGGGGCAATACTGTGGCCTGCTTGAAGTCTGAGGGGAAGGTGCCTGTGGATAGGGAGAGGTTAAACAGGGTAGTGAGTACTGGGGACAAATCTGTGAAGTGAGGCTGAAGTAAATCAGAAGGGATGGGGTCAAGGGGGGAGGTAGTGGTATGGGAAGTCTGCAGTAGGTGCTTGACTTCCTCAGTGATAGTAGGAGTGAAGTAGGCAAGGGGAGGATAGGCTGGAGGAGGAGTTGGTTGGGAGGGGGTGGGAGGTGAAGATTGAAGATTGGATATTTCCTGACGGATGGAGACTATTTTGTTGGTACATTGTTGACATCCTCATATTGTGGACAGGCACGCATGAGGAATTACTCGAATTTGTGGTTAAACTTAATGACAACACTCGTAACTTGTCATTTACGATGGCTTGTGATTCCAGATCGATCCCTTTTCTAGACATAAGAATTTCAATTGACATGAGTGGCCAGATTGCCACTGACCTATATAGAAAAGATACAGCAACAAATGCTCTACTACACGCGGCGAGTTTTCATCCTTTTCATACCATCAGGGGTATTCCTACTGGGCAATATAAGAGAGTTAGGAGGAATTGCTTCTCCAAAACGGATTTCCGTGCGCAAGCTGACATCTTGCGCACTCGCTTTCGTAAGAGGGGCTACCCCGATGGTGTATTTTGACGTGCGTTCAATAAAGTCAGGATGGATAGATCAATCGAGTCTCTTAAAGAGACTCCGTAACAAAAATTGCATCCTGTTTTTAATCATCCTACATGTTCCAAAAGCTATTCTAATGTGTTCTGGCTAACTGCAGCACTTTCTACTATGACAGTCTCTGTAATAAATCAATGTATCTTTCCCCTGTCAGACTTGTCGGCCTGTGTCTGGAAGGCTGCCAAGTTCTTCAGTGTTGTGGTTCTGCTATGAACTCACTCTTCCTGGCCCCTCTATGCATACTGCCTGTGTGTTATTTAGATAAGAAAGAAGAGAGAAGCTGCTCTAATCAGCTGGATAAATCGTCCTCTGAGCTGGCTGGGCTTTCACATACTGAGGAATTACAAACAAGGGCAAAGCTGTTTGCAGGAAGAAAAGAGCAGCCTGAAACTTCAGTGCATGGGGGAAAGAAACATACAAATGATCTCTTGAGATTCAAAAGGAATGCTGTATACAGCCTGCTTATGTATGGATGTATTTTCTATGTGTAGACATACTGTACATCAACCTACTTCCTGTTTTGGTGGCCATTTTGTTTGTTTACAAACAAACTTTTTAAAACTGTTTTTAACCACTTTTAATGCGGCGAGGAGCGGCGAAATTGTGACAGAGGGTAATAGGAGATGTCCCCTAACGCACTGGTATGTTTACTTTTGAGCGATTTTAACAATACAGATTCTCTTTAAGACAACGTTATCATAGCCAAACTACTCAACGTAACTCTGAGTTACGTTTCATGACGAGATATTGTGCCCAACACTCTAGTCTCGGATACATTTTACAAAAGCACTGGAATTTGCTTCAAAATGACCCAGTTATTGGACATGTAGTCCCAGGAACAACCATGCGTTACGTTTAAAAGAGCAAAAGTGTTGCGTGATACTCTGGTGCAAAGTCATTTTGCTGGGATCAACCCACGATGTCACTGCATAGTGTTGGGGACTTACACATGTGGGGGTTGCCCCTACTGTAGGTATGTAAGAGTCGGTAAATCGGTCCCCCTGCCTAATGGCAGGATTTTCACTCTAAAACATTATGTGAGTTTTCAGACTGAACTCATAGTCTATTTATTACTGTGCCCCTGTGGGGCTTATTACATAGGCAAGACCAAAAGACCCTTATGGAGGCGGATATCCGAATATATACAGAATGTGGGTAACAAAGAGTCCCTTACTCCCATTGCCCGACATGTGAGACTGTCAGGTTTGTAAGATCAATGGACTACGGTTTGTGGGTCTTGATAGAATCCACGGGACCATACGGGGGGGGGGGGGGGGAAACTTTGACCGTTTGCTCCTCCAAAGTGAGACCAGATGGATCTACAATTTAAAAGCATGTCAAGTCCCCCGGGTTTGAATGAGACGTTTAGTTTTGCCCATTTTTTGCCCCTCTGAGTCTGGCTTGCTGTCCTGCTGGGTCATTGTCACCTTGTCCCCTGTGACCACTGCCTTGGCCCCCGTGGCCGACTGTTGCTCTCTGGTTTGTTTGTGGTGCCTCTTGTCTGCAAACATATGTTGGGCTTTGCTTTACTATTTAATATACTGTACATGCCCCTGATACGATGTGGCTTTGGACATGTATTTCTCGCTGTTGCCTCGCCACTTTGGTGAGTCACTATGAGAGTGATATGGTTTGCCCATTTTGACCTTGCATATAAGTTTACGCTCTTTCTTATATGTGGTTACCTATTGTAGATAGGCTGCTGTTGTTGATCTATGTGATGTGAATGTTGATATGTCACTTCCACCGAGCTCCGGTTGGCCGCAATGCGCCACTTGAATATGCGCACAGCATTGCGAGGCATGCCTTCTGATGACGCCGTGAGAACAGCGAAACTTGTAAAGGACGTGCTTTTGTGAGACGCCGTCCCATCCCGCAGCATCCATCCGCAGCCCTTCCGAGCAGGACTCCAAAGCTGCGACTGACCCCACACACAGCGGCAGCAGCCATCACTTTCTGCAGCCGGAGGATACATGCAGTCACTGCCATCCATTGCTTGACTGGTGCCTCCACAATCTGAACTGCATCTTCAGCTGGGATACTAGCCTGAATCGCTACCAGTGGACCGCTCAAGCTCCTATCCTGATGTCGGTGGAGTGGTGAGATATCACGTCTATGTAACCCATTTGTCCTATGTGGGACTGTGTCAGTTTAGCCGGCTAACCAGCATTGAACTTTGCATGCCTGCATTCGCTGCTTTGCACTATGGCTTCTCTACATTGCTGCTGCTTGACCTCTCCACTGCTGTGAATAATTTATAATTACCCATTCTGTCTTAGTGTGGCCTGCTCTGCATTACCATCATTTTTTTTGACCACTTACTGTGAGCTTACCATCTTTGTTTTTCTCATCTTACTGGTCAGTGGTATGTTTGATTGTATGCGTGGTGTGAGCCAGCCAGAAGGGATGGCCATCTCATGTTGTTTTTCAAATTCAGTGATACAGTAGTTTTCAATAAATTTATATCCTTTTGATACTTATTGATGTTGATTAATTTATTTATATATAACGGTGAGCACCTGTAGATTTTTTGCTCCATACTAATGTGTGTATTGCTCAGTGTAGGTAGGTAGCCAGGTACAAGCCGCTCGCTGTGACAGAACAGCGGCTCCCATAGCAGCGCATATACAGGAAGCAATTACTTCCTGTTTAGGTGCTTCTATGGGAGCCGCTCTACTGTCACAGCACGCAGTTGATATGAGGTCTGCAGTGTAGCGGTGGCATGAAAGAGAATGGAGACTTTAGAGCAAGCGGCCCCTGAGAAAGTAATACAGTCGGTGGCCACAGGTAAGGTGGGAGGGAGGTGGGCAAGATGACGCTCCTGCACCCCATGCCACAAATGCGTCACTTGGCATCATGGGCGGCGGGATGGCGCTGATCTCACCTGTTGCGGTGGCCAATGCGCTGTTTTGTTAGTTTTCCCAGTCTTCATCCCATTGCCTGCCTCCCTGACCCAGCATGCTTATTCATAACATGCGACTGGTCACAAGAGGCAGGCAGCAGGAAGGAAACTGGGAGCAGCACGCCGGCTGCCGAGACAGGTGAGATACAATGCTGCAGTGCAGGGGTCTCGGGGAGCACAGAGGAGCTGAGGGGAAGATCGGGGTGGCAGCCGGCTCAGAGGCCCTAGGGGTTACATTTGGTGGGGAGGGGCAGCAGCTCTTTGCCACTGGCCCCATCAGTGCCCTTGGTGTCAGCTGGAAACCAGGTTGGGGGGGTCATGCTTGGGCCTCGATTCATCATTGTCTTTGAGATAACTTTTTCCAGTTTGTTAAATTACTGAATTCGAAGTTTATCGATTTCTAGTTGTATTCACCAAAGTTTTTCCCGCATTCGGTGTGAATTCGATAAAATATCGTTAATAATTCGGTAACGTGTCGATATTTCCATTTTACAGCTGTAATTTAACACAAGGCCATAAGATTCCCATGGAATTGTGGGTAAAAAGCAATCCTTTGAACACTACGTAGCAACATTCTGAATAGGGCTTAACACCTGGACCAGGATTCTGGAAGTGGTTTGGGACAATCCCACAATTTCGCCAGCTGCGGCTTGATAGGAGCCTTTTCTAAAAAAATATATAGTGCAGCTAGTAATTTAGTAAACCCTGGCACTGCCTGTGTTCTCTTACAAGATGATTCAAGAGAAATGCAGATGTCCTGTTATAGCAAATAAATCCATTCTCTTGCAAATTGTTATGGTTCTAGACCTAATTCTTGCCCTTCTGCACCTTTGAATCACTCTCAGCTAATACATAACCACTTCAAACAGCTCCATCTTCTCTGTCAGCAATGATCTGACAGGAATAACGACAGAGCAGTGAAGGACATAACTAATCCTAAATGTAACGCTAAACCACGCCCACTTTCATTTTCATAAATTGCACTTTCTTCCGTTTTAACGCATCACTAACGAATGATTACCGAATGCTCGCTAACAGCTGTAGATAAATTTGATGAATCCTGAAATCAACTTAACGAATTCGGTATTTTACCAAACTGTCGTTAACCAATTCGATAAGTCTTGATGAATCGAGGCTATAATGTAGGAGGTGTACAGTGTAGCTCTACAGTCAGGATAGGGTTCAGTGCTGTTACAGAATGTGGTGGATGCAGCCCATGCTAACGTACATATAATACCCCTTGGCAAGCCTAGTGATTACCAAGCCTGCTCCTGTCTCAGACTAGGAAAATATTGATGCTCGGAGTTGGGCTTTAAAAGTATTATTCTGACACTTTTGGGGTGAAAAGAGGACACCCAGCCAGGTACGGAAGCAGCAATGTGAGGTCTGTACAGCTGTGATCATGAGTCATCGCTGCATAAAGCACTGTTTTTCCTCTCATCACATCTCACAGCATCAACTACAGCTTACAAGAACTTCAGCTAACCGCCTAGACAGCAAATTCCACCTTCTATTTCCCTCTACTGGGAGGGAGAGATTGTTGCTCTCATTGCTTGCGTAACATTTGCAGAGCAGGTGAGATAAACAGAAAAAATGGATATCTGTCATGGGTTCAATATCTTTTAATTCACCTAGGAATGGTCATAAGGAAGTTTCCATGAGAACAGATTTAGGCCTCGTTTCCATTTAACGCTGCAGGTAACGCACTGCACTGCTTTGCTCTGCAATTTTCCCCCAATGTAGATGCAATTCCATTCATCCTAATGAATGGAATGGAATCACATCATGTCAAAATGCATGCATGCATGCAAGCATGTGTTACAATACCATGGTGAATTGCAATGCATGGATGGAAACATCGGACTGCAGTCTATGCACTTTCTGGTGTCCCTGCAGATCGCATTGTCTTGCTTTTCGGAAAGCACCATGAAATCGTGCAAATGGAAACCAGGCCTTATGCTGGGGATACACGGTACGTTTCTGTACCGTGTATCGAGCAGCTGATCCTACCAGCTGATAATATTCAGCTGGTCCTATCACGCTGCTGGACCCCCGCCGGCGCATAATGGCAGGGAATCGAGCAGCTGATAAGGAGCGCCGGCGTGGACAAGCAGTAATCGATCCGCGGGGACGCGGCGGGAGTCGATCCAGCGGCTAATCAGCCGCCGGATCGACCCATGTATTCCCAGCATAAGGGTTCTTTCACACCGAATCTGTTGCCTTCCGCCGCAACAGAAACTGTAATCGCATCCCAACGCAAGGCGATGACATCTACTGTACGATATGTTCAAACAAAAACCTCCGCACTCCTTCCATACGATAAAAATCAATATTCGTTTATTAAATCATCGATAGAAAATGTTGCAAAAAGTATGGCAGCATGCAAGCCGACACGTTTCTGACCTCACTGGCTCCTTAGTTGTAGCTCCACGAACACGGTACGTTCACATTGATTTGCGTTGAAGACAAGAAGGTTCGGCACCAGATGCTGGCTGTAGGAGTACTCAGTGTACCACTCCTGTGTGGCATGTGCTCACGTGAAGATTTCAACATATACTTGTAGAAAAGGAGACAGAGCACCAGTCCTGCGCATAGGGATTTATTGTCCTAACACAGGCATACCAGTAGAAGTATAGGTAGATTTCTGCCTATACTTCTAGTATGCAGGTAATGCCTGTTATGAAAATAGATTGATTGCGTTGTTCCGTCTGGAAGTGCGCATTTACAGTGGCAGACATTGTACTGTATGCTTCATTGTATTGTCTAACGTGTGGTGTGACTTTTCAGCATCATTGCGACACAGTGTGCATGTCTACAGCTTTTGCCACCTCAGTAGCACAGGCTGATTATAAATGAGGTTTGACTGGACTTCCTAGTCCATATGCCGGGCCACACCTCCATCCCACCCAACAGTAGCAGCACCGTCTGCTCTCTTCGCAAATCCTGAGAACTAAGGCCTCTTTTCCATGGACAGTTGACAGGCAGTGAAATGTCTCAAACTCTCAGAACTGCTTGCTGCTGCCAGTGCTCACTGGTGCCTGCCAACTGTTTGCTGAGCACACAGTTCACCTGTCCGTGGAAAAGAGGCCTCAAGATGGTTAACAAGATACTGATAATTTTGGCCTCTATGTAAATGTTATGCAAATTGTATGCAGCTTGGAATTGGGAAGGGAAGTACATTTGCCTGCCACAGTTCCTAATGTAATTTGCATTTAACCACTTGCCGACTGCGCACTTATAACGCGCGTCGGCAAAGTGGCAGCTGCAGGACCAGCAGGCTAATGGTACTTATCCGTTAGCCGGGCGCATCCGGCAGGTGGCGCTAATTACTATTCCCCCTCCAGGCCGACATGGATAGTAGGGAAAGAGGTAACTCTGGTGGAGTTTTGTCGCCACCTAGAGGATGCGCCCGGCTAACGGATAAGTACAGGCTAATTAATCAGGAAGCAGCTGCTCGCGCGAGCGGCTGTTTCCTTTTAATTCACGGCGGGGGGCTCTGTGAATAGCCTGCGGGCCGATCGGCGGCCCGCAGGCTAAATGTAAACACAAGCGGAAATAATCCGCTTTGTTTACATTTGTACAACGCTGCTAACAGTAGCAGCGTTGTACCAGATCAGCGATCCCCGGCCAATCAGCGGCCGGGGATCGCCGTCACATGACAGGCAGGAGCCTGTTAGAGGCTGCACAGGACAGATCTGTTCCTGTGCAGCCTCGGATCTCCGGGGAAGGGAGGGAGGAGAGGAAGGGGGGAATTTCGCCACGGAGGGGGGCTTTGAGGTGCCCCCCCGCAACACCCAGGCAGGCAGGAGCGATCAGACCCCCCCAGCACATCATCCCCCTAGTGGGGGAAAAAAAGGGGGGGCGATCTGGTCGCTCTGCCTGGTGTTTGATCTGTGCTGGGGGCTGCACAGCCCACCCAGCACAGATCAGCTAAAACAGCGCTGGTCCTTAAGGGGGGGGGGGGGGGGTAAAGGCTGGGTCATCAAGTAGTTAAAGGGAACCTAAACTGAGGAGATGGATTTTACCTTTTAAAATAATACCAGTTCCCCGACTCTCCTGCTGATCCTGTGTCTCTAATACTTTTAGCCACAGCCCCTCAACAAGCATGCAGATCAGGTGCTCTGACTGAAGTAAGACTGGATTAGCTGCATGCTTGTTTCAGGTGTGTGATTCAGCCACTACTCCAGCCAAAGAGATCAGCAGGGCTGTCAGGCAACTGGTATTGTTTAAATGGAAACCTCCATATCACTCTGTTTAGGTTCCCTTTAACTTACCTGCAAGACGGAATTATTAGCAGCTCATTTACCATCTCTTCTAGGAACATGGGGGGTGGAGAGATTTATCAACGCATTACCGACAGTTTTTTCTTCTAAAACTGTTCTAACCAGCAGAAGAACAGTTCTGCATGATAGTGAGAAACTCAAAGCCTATGTAATAGCAGCAGTTTAGCGTGGATTTCTAGCGCTACACTATAGTTAAGAAAAGTGCAAATCCATTCCTTAACTGCTGCAGTTTAAGAAGTGATCATTAGCAGTTCTACAGATAGTGCAGGCTAGATGTGATCACTCAGAGCTTGTTGACAGCAGGTGTGTTAGGTACCTCAGCAACAGCAATTCCCCTCACACACTGCACTGCCTGAGACCTTCCTAGCTCCTTCTAGTCCTTAGTTTAACCACTTGCCGACCGCACACTCATACCGTGCGGCGGCAAAGTGGTAGCTGGAGGACCAGCGACACACATCTGCGTCGCCAGGTGCCTCCCTAATTAATCAGGAAAGGCCGCTCGCGCGAGCGGCCGTTTCCTGTTAGATCACGGAGCGAGTCTCCGTGAATAGCCTGAGAGCCGCTAATCGCGGCTCGCAGACTAAATGTAAACGCAGGAGACGTTTGTCTCCTTTTTTTTTTTTTTTTTTTAACATTGAACGGCGCTGCTGCTACAGCAGCACCGTAAGGCAGATCGGCCATCGCCGCCATGTGACAGAGGACAGCCTGTCACAGGCTGCACCGGACGGATAGCGTCCTGTGCAGCCCCGATCACCAGGGGGGAGAGGTAGGAGAGGGAGGGGGGAATTTTGCCGCGGAGGGGGGCTTTGAGGTACCCCCCCCCCCCCCCAACACCCAGGAGCGATCAGAACCCCCCTGCACATCATCCCCATAGGGGGGAATAAGGGGGGTGATCTGATTGCTCTGCCTGCAACCTGATCTGTACTGGGGGCTGCAGAGCCCACCCAGCACAGATCATACAAAACCACGCTGGTCCTTAAGGGGGGGGGGGTAAAGGCTGGGTCCTCAAGTGGTTAAGAAGGAATCTGCACTAGCTAGTGATTTCTTAGGATGTCTGAGACAGTTCTGCACAGATTTCTAAAAACCTACTAATATTTTGTCTCAGACACTCTTGATAAATCTGGCCCACATAGCCATCACACGGGACAGCTTTAGTAGCTACATCCTCAGTGGACTTAATAAGGTTTGAGCCTCAGTCACATGCTAGATTATTTTCATCTGAGCCGGTCATTTGACGCCATCTCTCTCCCCTTTAACCACTTGAGGACCACATGCTTACATCCCCCTAGTGACCAGGCCATTATTTACAATTCAACACATTTACAATTCAACACACTGCAGCTTTAACAGTTAATTGTTCAGCCATACAACTTAGTACACAAATGGATCTTACCTCCTTTTCTTGTCACTAGCAGGCCCTTCTTATGGTGGTCTCTGATCGCTGCTGCAATCGTTTTTTTTTTTTATTACAGTACTTCAACCCCTCGCCTCCTCCCCTAAATTGGCCATAGGTGGCGATTGAATCACTTCCCCCTCCTCTCATAGGCATCAGCCTATGAGAGGGACTTGACTGTAAGCTGCTCGGAGAGACAGCTAAGTGTCCCCTGTACAGCGCTGCGCTAGATCGCTGCATTGTATTGATGTAAGCAAACTTTTTTTCTTGTTCACAGCTTTGGAGGCTGGCAAGCTGATCATGGAGCTCCATGTCTCAGCAGGGAACGATCTCACATGCGTGCACTTATTCCCTGCTAATCTCCGCCCCCAAGTCTTGACGCCAATTGGCGTTAGGCGGTCCTGGGGGAGCCACTCTCTAGCTGCCAATCGGCGTTAGGTTGCACAGTGGTTAAAGTAGACTCAGCATTAATCAGCCATTTTAATGTAATTTTTCATCCTTGCTGCTGCTGCATTGCATGCTGGGAGATGTAATTCAAATGCATCTTTTGGCCTCCTGAGCCCAAATATCCCATGTCATGCATACCAGGAGGCTGCTGCAAGAACACATTGCCATAGAAAAACCTGTACTGAGCGAAGTATTATCTATGGCTCTATGCTTATATGCAGGGGAAGGAAAAGCATTGCGTATTCCCAGCTCTAGAAATGGCTATCGTAGCAGTGGTTGGGAAATGCAGAAGACTGCATACAGAGCTAGTGACACATTAGTGCCTAGGTGTGGCCATAAGAAAAGAGCACATTGGTAAAGTGGCCCATACACTCAGCCGATTTTCTAGCCGACCGATTGACCCCGTTTTATCGTTTGCAAATCGGTTGACCAATCGATGGACGATTTCAATGGATTTCCATCGAACTGGCAGGGTGGAAAATTAAGGTCGATCTGATGAGATTGCTTATCAGTTTGCATTGGCCTTAATGGAAATCTGATGGCAAAAAAACGCCATCAGATCGAATTTCAATAGATTTCAAACTGAAATCTATTGGAATTCTATCCTGGTAAAAAATGTTCTAAAAACGCATCAGATAGATCATCAGATACATTTCTTATCTATCTGCTGCCAATCTGACAAGTGTATGGGCACCCTAAAAGTGAATGAAAAATAAACTTGCTGTTATGCTAAATACCCTTCAATAAGACATACAGCTTGAACTATTCACAGCAACTATTGTTACCTGCAAGGATTAGTTGTAATCCCAGCATCCTGCTAACTATATCAGTAAGCCATCTTGATTGCTGAAGTTACTTTATGGGAGTGAGATGCCTAATCATTTCCCCTTTTTTATTTATTAAGCAGCACAGATGCCACCAGTGAAAGCTACTCCAAAAAGCAGTGGTTGGAATCTGCAGATTTATCAGCAATTGAGTGGAAATTTGAAGGTTGTAACATTAATCGGCCTTTAAGAAAACTGTTCCAACTTCTGGTTCATAGACATGAAATTAAACGTGAAGATGTTTGAAAAGGATGTTTTTTTTATCTGCTGCTGCTGGGCAAAGGATTGTGTATTATTTGGACTGCAGGTGATACAAGAATTCATGGACATTTGAAGTGAAAGAAAAATTTTGATCCAGAGCAAGATTGGAGATGAATTTAAGCTCTTGTATCACAAGGACTGTAGATGCTCTGAATTTAAGATTTTATCCCTAAACATTCTATCTGTAGTCCAAAGAGGACGTGGATGAAAATTCAAGGACAACTGAAGTGAGAATATAAAAGCTGCCATATTTATTTCCTTTTAAGGGCCCATTCACACTTGCGTTTTCAAAACGCCAGCGATTTTTGCAGGAGTGATTTTTCAGCAATTTCACACGAGGGAAAAAAAAAATCACTGAACACTGCATCCATTTTTCAGCAATCACATTTAGCACTTCTATAGCACTGAAATGCAATTACCGAGAAATCGCGTTTCACGGTTTTGGGCAATTTGCGGTAATTAGCGCAAATTGCCCAAGAAAGAACAGACCCATAGGGTTTCATTACACTAGCACTCATAAAAAGCGCTAGCGTTTAGCCCAAAGCGCAGCAAAATGCTCTAGTGCAGTGATGGCTAATTTTGGCACTCCAGCTGTGACAAAACTCCAAGTCCCATCATGCCTCTGCCTCCCCGAGTTATGCTAAGAGCATTGCAATGCCTCATGAGATGTGTAGTTCCACCACAGCTAGAGTGTGAATGGGCCCTAAAACTATACCCGAGCCAAAGCTCAAAAATTGGATACTTATCCTCCTTAGCGCTAGAAATCCGCAGCTCAGCACTGTAACCCCGAGCTGGATCCATGGGAGGCGTGTAGTGGGCAGGGTTGCCACAGATCTGTCTTGTATGATTTTTTTTTTTTATGATTCAAAACCTTGTCAAAAAATTGCACTGCTTGTAGCTAAAATGAGGAAGTAATCATTACAGTCAGGGAGGTTAAAGTGAGGGAAGCCTTTTGGGGCTTCCCACTATTCTAAGGGGCCCCATCACTAAACAACCTCTCCCAATGGACGCACATTAGATATGCAGGATCGCTCAGCAACCAGGTGGGATTTAAAAGGCTTCCCTCTGTTCAGAGTAAGGGATTGTTTTGAACTGAAGCTTGGGTTAACTAAACAATACCAGTTGCCTGGCAGCCCTGCATATCTATTTGGCTGCAGTAGTGTTTGAACAACACCAGAAAAAAAAACATGCAGCTAATCTAGCCAGTTCTGACAATGTCAGAAACATCTGATCTGCTGCATGCTTGTTTAGGGGCTCTGGCTAAAAGTATTAGAGGCTGAAGATCAGCAGAATGGCCAAGCAACTGGTATTGCTTAAAAGGAAATATGGCAGCCTCTATATCCTCATTACTTCAGGTGTCCTTTCAAGAATACTCTGTTGTATAAGATGGTGGTTACCTTACTTTATGTTCTTGCTAAAACTTTGTATTATCTAAGAAATGTTGTAGATTTAAAGCCAATGGGTACCGCTATAAAAAGTCAGATACTCACCTAAGGAGAGGGAAGGCTCGGTCCTAATGAGCCTTCCCTCTCCCAGTGCCCTCGGTGCTACGCTGGCTCCCCCGTTCACGTCCGCCGCCGCAGGGACTTCGGAAGCACTCGGGCTTCCGAAGACGGGCCACTCTATACTACGCACGTGCATCATAGAGGGCGCATGCATAGTATGAAGCGGCCCGTCTTCGGGAGCCCGAGTGCTCCCGAAGGCTTCGGAAACATCCCTTCAGCTGCGGAAGTGGCGGTATTTGACAGAACTGGTCGAATACTGCCACGGGGGATCCTGTGCAGGACCGGGCACCGGGAGAGGAGAGGGAAGGCTCATTAGGGCCAAGCCTTCCCTCTCCTTAGGTGAGTATCTGACTATTTTTAAACCGGTAAAAATTCACTTTAAATATTACAGTATACTTTACACTGTATTTTAGCACCCAAGTGATGTTCTGCTCTACAATGAGCAATTAATCCTATTTGGAAGGTTAATGATTAACTCAATTAGTGAGTGTCCAGATCTCATTAAAGGAGAACTGTAGTGAGAGGTATATAGAGGCTGCCATATTGATTTCCTTTTAAGCAACACCAGTTGCCTGGCTATCCTGCTGATCCTATGTCTCCAATACTTTTTGCCATAGACCCTGAACAAGCATACAGCAGATCAGGCGTTTGACATTTTTGTCAGATCTGACAAGATTAGTTGAATGCTTGTTTCTGGTGTGGTTCTGCAGGCAGATAGCTCAGCAGGGCTGTCAGGTAACTGGTATTGCTTATAAGGAAATCAATATGGCAGCCACCATATACCTCTGACTACAGTTCTCCTTTAACCTTGTGCAAAAATAAAGTTCTGCTAATAGTAATTAAGCTTTCTGCTCACTCCTAGTTAAAGTGACTAGAGCTGGCCAGTAAGATGCTTGTATTGGAGTTGTCAGTTTTTATGCAGCTTGAAAGTGCACCTAATACCACAGCAGGATCTAATTGATCCATTTTCAAGCTGCATCTCATTGACCACCTGTAATCAGTATTATCAGATTTGCTGTTTTTTTTTTGCTCTCAGAAATCTGAACCAGTTGACAGTTGGGGAACCTTAATGAAACGTTATAATCCAAAGGAAAACCAGTGCATCTTTCTGCCTGGATGTGGGTAGTGATACTAGTACCATCCTCTGAGGCATACAGGATTTTGTAAAGCAGCTCTTTGCATTGTTCCAGCCTGGACAAAAGCTCCATTCAGAGCAAACTGATGTACTTGGTCACACATAGGGCTGCAAGGACTCTGCATTTTAACCTCTTCATTATTACTGCCTTCATGTCTTGAATAGCTGTATTATTGAAAATCAGAATAGCTAAAGCTAGCATGACAGTTAAAGGGCCAACTAATATTTTCTCAGACTACATTTACAGTTGCATCTGGGCATAACATGACAGCCATATTTGAAACATTGACAAAAAAAAAAATCACCTTTCACTAATCCAATGGGGTAAGAGGACATGTTTGCAAAAATGTTTTATTTTTGTGGGCAAAGAAAGGTTTAAAAAAAAAAAAAACATCCCAAGATCCTAAAAGCATTTCTAGGCAATTATCAAAGGCTGTAATTGCATTGTTTGAGCTTTTCTATTCTCATGCAAATACACAAGTTTTTTTTTCCAACAGACAGCTCAATAGATAATTTCTGACAAGTCCATTCTATATAAATCAGAAAAACAGATCAGACCTGTTGGAAATTATCAAGCACGCCCAAGTGTGAAGACTTGAGCATCTCATCACAAAGATAAGATCAACTATGAGAATTCCATTAGTTGATTGTTACCCTCCAGTAAGGCTGGTCATAACAGGTCAGGCTGTTGTACAAAAATACATTCCAAACCAACTAGAAGTCAAAATGGCCAGCATAGTGGATGACTGGTTAGCACTCAATCCTTGCAGCTCAGCCATTGGCTCCATTCACACCACAGGTATAATTTGCATGGAGTTTGTTTTCTTTCCTGCTCCCATTCACTCCATCCCACAAAGGTATACTGGGAGACACCCTTCTCCCCCAGAATGTGGCAGGTGCTTCATTAACCCCACAGAGAGACAAGAGTACCCATGCCATGCAGATTTATATTCTAGATCATCAGAAACCCACAAAGCATGGAAATGGACAGGAATACAAGCAGTGGTGTACAGTTGTACAATATTAGTAAATCATTCCAATGTATGACTAACAGTTAATGTGTAACTCCATTTTTGCCAATAACCCTCACCGTGAGTCACATGCAATGCACTGCAAGGGCTATAAAAAGCTTTATTACACAGACATTCCTGCTGTGCTGTGGAGCAGACACTAATGCACTGCAGTCACTTCCCAGTGTTATCGGGTCTTTGTAATAAACATGCTGACCGAAAACCAATGACTTTTACTCTACACAGCTGCCATGGTCCCTGGTAAGCAGATTTATTTAACCAGTAGTAGAAGACAATACCAACTGAAGACTGACAAAGAAAGGCATTTAAAAACCAGGGATTGTCGATGAGATGCAATTCAGAGTTAATGCAAACTTCAAGCTGCATGAAATGGAGCAAATACTGCAGTAGTTGCTTTTGATTAGTCAATTTCAAGCTGCATGAATGTGCATAGCTCTCCTCCCTCAGAGCCACTTGCACAGCAGCCATCCTGCGGCGGAGGGGACCCCGGGCCACCAGCAGAGGGAGGGTACAGGATGATTGGCAGGGGATGGAGGAAGACCCAGGTAAGTGGATTTTTTTTTATTTTTATACAGCTTGATGTGTCTTAAGGGCAGATACACTACAGAGCGCTTTTCCCATCAGGCTTTTTTTTTAAACACCCCCATTGACTGCATTAGTATCATGATTGCTGTGATTTTAATGCAAATTAAATAGCGGTGGCTCAAAATGTGCTCTGTAGTGTGCATCTGCCCTAACGGATATAAAGGCTGCTTTTTTTTTTTTTTTTTTTTTTTATAAACAATTCCAGTTGCCTTGCTGTCCAGCTGATCTTTCCTGCAGCAGTAGTGTCTGAATCACACACCTGAAACAAACATGTGGCAAATCCAGACAAACATCTGATCTGCATGCTTGTTCCAGGTCTATGATTAAAAGTATTTGAGACAGAGGATCAGCAGGTCAGCCAAGCAATGTGCATGATTTACAAGGAAATATGGCAGCCTCCATATTCCCCTCACATCAGGCGTCCTTTAATGCTTGGTACACACGATGCAATTTGCATCAATCAATTTACAACATGGATGGATTTTGTGCAGTACTAATTTCAGCAAATCAGACCTTTCTCCATTGAAAGCAAATCGGCCATGTTAGATCAATGAAAGTCTCCCATCTGATAATATATGACAGGAAAATTGCCTTGTGTGTAACAAGCCAGAGGATTTAGGCTACATTCACAGCGACACATGCGGTGTGTTTCCTGTAAAAACAGGATTGCAACAATGGGGTAAAAAAGTCAGATCATGCATTATACATGCACTACATTCAGTGCATGCACAGCAGGCTTCACTGCAAGTGTGCAGTACTGCACTGCATGTACCATGTTATCCAGACAGATTCCATTAAGTGTACCATTACAATATGGCTTACAATAAGAGTAGCATTACAATTTAATCGTATTAGCCAGGGCTGTGGAGTCTGAGCTGGAGTCGGGTCAATTTTGGGCACCCAAATTCGGAGTTTCGTAAACTGAGGCGTCGGAGTCTGATTATTTTTGTACAAAATCCACAGCCCTGTTAAGTATTAGACGGAGTCGAGGAGTCGGAGCCATTTTGGGCACCCAGAGTCAGAGTCGTGGTTTCATAAACCGAGAAGTCTGAGTCTGAAGGTTTTTGTACCGACTCCATAGCCCTGGTATTAGCACTGATTATATTGTCCCAACAATGCCCTAGTGTGAATGTAGCTTTACCCGACATGTACAATTAAGATTACAGAGAACCTGAGATGGGAAAGAAAAAAAATAAACATACCAAAAGCTTCCTCCAGACCCCTCCAGGCTTATTGCTCCCTTGCTGCCCTTCTCTGCCTCCTGGTTCCTCTACAATTGGCCCCTGAAAGTCCTCTGGTCCAGGACCAACTGCGCATGCATGTCCAGGTCATGCACTCCCGTCGCTGGGAGAGTTCTGCACCTGGGTAGTATTACTGCACAGGCTCAGAATCAGTGGCCGGACTGCACCCACTGGAGGATTTTCCGGGGCCAGTTGCGGACGTACCAGGCGGAGGAGGCAAGGGAGCGATAAGCCTGGAGGAAGCCCCAGGTATGTATATTTTCTTTTCATTCCAATCTCAGGTACTCTCATATCAGTCAGAGATATGCACAGCAGAATTTTTTTTTATTTTTACTTCTATGCACATGAAAGAATATATCTGAACTAAAACAAAGGAACGTAACTTTAGTAAATCATCCCCATAATTGTGAAAATGTAACCCAAATAAAGTGAGACACACATAAGCATGCTGTATTAACCAAGATGTTCTCTAATGTTCTGACAAAATAAAAAAAAGTAAAAATTGTTACTTTATGGATGTCTTTATTTTTAATGAAGCCAATTACACTTGGGCAACATAGTATCTCGAGAGAAAAAAATATATATATAACTACACCATTGAGAGACTAAAAGCTAAACCGTTATTCTACTGATCTATTATACTCCCTCCATCAATACTTCAATAAAATGACGTTTTGGCAAATTCTTAAAAGTTTAAATACCCATGTAGCAAGCAGTGTGAGCACATAGGCCATTTTCTGCTAAATTAAGCCAAAAAGATAACACAACCACATAGATTATATGAAAAACACAGCTTAAGTGGACCATCACATACACAGTGACTGTGGCTACTTTGTAAGTGGATATGGCTGTCAAAAAAAGCAGCCAATCAGTTTACATTTTACTAGTGACACACGATACATCACCATCTGAGAGTAAACTGATGGACTGAACATTAGTTTAGCAAACAAAATGGCTGCGCTGTGGGCAATACATCCACGTTAAAGGTGTCCTTCAATTTATTCCTAGCCCCTTGAAAACACTTGGGTCCTAATTTTGGGCCACAGCAGGCACTTTAACCAGGTGTTTACACTTCTATGCAAACTACGTGGCAGGACATAGAACAGTAGGTGACACTGCAGATACGTTTTAGGATTGCGGCTTCCGTGATAACCAAAGAGCTTTGCCGCTTTGGGGTGGTGGGGGATGCTCTGAATGTTGCTAAATGTAGAAGCCAGCATTCTCTCCAGAGAGCTCCTTTAGGGGAGGAACCTGTCAGGTCACAAGAAGTCACCAAACTAACTACTAAAGTGCAGTTGTGCATGAATTACCTATGCTATTCCACAGTAGATCTTGATGCACCCAGACAGCCCCTAGGATCACAGGTACACACTAAACAAGAGGGTGTTGGCAAATGTTCTATAACAAGCATCCACCCTTCAGATGCAAAACATTGCCCCCAATAATCAGCACATTGCCCATCAATAATCAGCAGCTCAGTGAGCAATGCTAAGGACAGGACTGTTGAATGCTGGAGGCAGGGCTTAGTGGCAAATTGCTAAGTGAGTGTACGATCCAAGAGCAACCCAGGGGACACAAACAAGAGACTTATACGCTGCACCTCGGAGTCACTGCACTTTGGCAGTGTTGTTAGTTTTGTCATTTTTCATACCCAACAGGTTCATGAATAAGTAGTAGTTTGAGATGGATCATTTTTTGTCACAGGGATGTAGGAAAGCAAACTGGAAGCTGGTCCTTAAGGCTACTTTGACTACTAAATACAATATCTTTACACAGACAATAAGAGATCAAGTAACAGTAATATTTGGCATTTTTAATTTAGGTTTTGTTTATTTAAGTTTAATGTTAATTCCATGCTGTGTTTCAGTAAGAACAATGACAGATTCTGTATCTGTGGCTCCAGTCAGATATCCAGTAGTACAAATTAGCTTCAAGTTACACATACTGAACAAAAGATAGGCTGAGCAAGAGAAAAAGGAAGGGAGGGGAGAAATGGGGGGAGAAGATAGAAAAACAAAAAAATTTAAACACGCATGCAGGCTATTCAACACCAGCTCCATCGCTAACCTGCTGAGGAGGGAAAGTAAAAAGGAGGCAAGAATGAATAAACACGGATTGTGGACGTGATACCAGCACCAGAGTTTTCAGCGACATTTTTGCACAGTTTGAAAACACTTTACAGCAAAACCACTACAAGGACATTCTGAAGCAATCTGCAACGTCAAGCTCTAACCACATTTTAAACAGAATGAAGTTCAGTTTCAAACATTTATAAAATAAAAATAAAAGAATAAACAAACGAAAAAAAATAAAGCCACCACACAAACTCTACAGTGCGATTGACTCTGGTCTGCCCTAAAGAGTAATGTCTTTTGCTTGTTCTATGTGTTTCTAAAAGGTTATAAGTGCTGGATGGCATGGAGACAATCTAATGCTGAAAAGCCTCTATGCAGTCCTGTTAGTGTCTTAAAAGAACCTAAGATGGCTGGCAGCAGCAGCAAAATCCACAGTCATTCACTCTTGCCTTTTAGAACTCTTAAACTGTGTAAAAATGATACACCCAACTGGGCAGGAACCTAAATCCTGAGAACCAGTGTAAAAGTCAAATTCTGATGGTCCTCAGAGTGAGACGGGATATTTGGAGGGAAGGGGCAGTTGGTTAGACAGGGTCTCTTCTTGGCTTTTAATGTCTCACTGATTTTCATCTTCCACATCCTGCAGTGCTTCTTTAGTCTGTTCATCAGCTGGAAAAGAACAGCATCAACATCACTGATTAGCAAGTAGCAAGCATCTATTTACCTTAGACTCAGATCTACTCCAGCCTGTGCTTAGAAAGAGTATGCAGGCCCCGTTACAATGTTAGTATTGCAGGCCACACTTATTAGCATCTATCCTGGCTATTATTGGGTGAGGAGGAAAAAAAAAACCTGTATACTCTGGGACAAGATGACTTGTTTTATACCAGAAATATGGGCCTGGAAGGTTGTCTCATCTAGGAGGGATGAGAAGATTTGACTTGTATGTAGAGAGTTCATTGGGAATGAGCAGCTGACCACATGCTGAGAGGATGCCAGTCAGTACATTTACCTCTCACTATTCTGCTTTTAGGGACGATTTTACAGCCACACAGACCTTTTTTGTTCGCATGACAACTTCAGGAGAACTGCACCCTTGCAATGGAAAATACGTACTTATTTGTACACGTGCGCACATATTTTAAATTTTACAGTTTTTCGCTGTAGTAGGGGCACTACAGCGAAAAACTGTAAAATTTAAAATATGCGCGCACATGTACAAATAAAAAGTACGTTTCTTGCAGAGTAAAATGAGCCATAAATTACTTTTCTCCTATAATGCTGTCACTTACAGTAGGCAGTAGAAATATGACAGAAGTGACAGGTTTTGGACTAGTCCATCTCGTCATAGGGAATTATCAGCAAGGCTTTTATTCTTTATAAAGATATTACCTAAAAAGGATTTAAACAATGATGCTGGCCAGCTTCCCTGCTCCCTACACAGTTTTTGGCAGTTGGACATAGCAACTGCCATTCACTAAGTGCTTTTGAAAATAAATATATCCCCGAGAATCCCCTATAAAGAGATGGACTAGTCCAAAACCTGTCACTTCTGTCAGATTTCTACTACCTACTGTTAGTGACAGCAACATAGGAAAACATTTATGGCTCATTTAACTCTGCAAACATATACAAATAAGTACATTTTTTTTTCCACATACCGTATTTAAAATTTTACAGTTTTTCGCTGTAGTGCTCCTTTAACACAGGCTAATTCTAGGAAGGATTGCTACTATTTGCATGGAGTTTGGAGTGCCCAAAGAAAACTCATGCTAACGTGAGAAAAACTTTCCTCCACCATCCCAAAAACATGTAGATCGGGTAATTTGTGGAGTACAGTGCTGTACCACTATAGTTACACCTAACAAGGCATGGTCAAGGAGATGCCATCAATTTTGGTTGAGGCAAATTTTTTCAGCTTTGAAGCTGACAAGTTTCAAGCTGCATACAATTCACAACTATTCAGCATGGCAAGGATCATCCCTTCATATAGCAAACCCCTTGCATTGTGTCAGTGACACACAGACCTACAACTGCCCCAGTGCAAGAACAACAAAATAACCAATGGGAATGAGCTGAATTTGTATCTATATGGAGGGTCTTTTGCCAACTTACATATGCAGAGCCTAAACGCTTCACATCAGTTTTAAAGCTGTCAACGTAGTGAAGAGGGTTTGGTTTTCGGAATTCAGAAACCCGTATTCACCCATCGCCACACTTCAGCACCCACACAAGTGGACAGTGCTAAGGAATGGACTCTGTCCACATGAATCAGCGCCGAGGTGTGGTGACGGGTGAATTCGGGTTTCCAAATTTCAATAATCAATTTGTACACAAATTATAGTGAAGAGGTAAATGCATGAGGCACAATCCCAGAAGCTAGGCTGTCATTTAGCAGAGGTGAATAATTATCACTGACTTGGCTCATACTAATTTTTCCCGCTTTATCAAAATCATGGGCTGTTTGGTGTACGACATTCTTTAATACTTGCATTTTAGAAAAGGATCAGCACACATTTCTCTGTTATAAAAGAGCCAACACTTCCACAAAGGATTTATCTACAGAATACAGTCTGTTTTCAGTAGTTAGACACAAGGGGCCTAATGCATTCACAGCCAGTAATATTGTTGTACACAGGTAGCGCAAAGCAATATTACGAATAGCAATACCAGTAGAGAACCACGAGTTGCGTAATTAGCACAACCCCGCGTTACATGGGTAATGCATGATAAGTATTGTAACCATAGCAATGCTTGCAATACTCATACCAGAGGTTACACTAATTGTGGTACTCCACTGCATGTGCATGGCAACATTACCGACAGTATGTGAATCAGGCCCAAGACTATTGCCATGGACAACTGCTATTTTTCTTAGCACCTAGCTTACTTAATCTGGCCTACTTTGTAATGGTGGTTATACAAACAGTATGCAAATTTTAAATGTCATGAGATGATTTCTATCAATTCAACATTTCAAACTAGCCTAAAAGTGTACCTGAGACGAGAGGAAACAATACCTGGGGCTTTTTCAAGCTCCTCCGCGCAGAACGCTCCCACACCGCAGTCTAAACCCTCCTAGATCCTCCAGTAGCAGGCTTGTTCTCAGTGGCCAGTCAGTGCAGGTGAAGTGCAGCCAAGCGCGCTCCCACATCTCAATCCCGTGGCTAGGAGCTTTCTGCACTGAACTCTACCGGCCAAGGGAACCGGTCGTAGAACGGGGCTGCTATCAGAAGATCTAGGATGCTTTAGACTGCGGCGTGGAAGCGATCTGCACAGAGGGGCTGGAGGAAGCCCCGGGCATGTATAAAAAGTGTTTCCCCTCGTCTCAGGGTCACCAACATCTACCACTGCATTCTTTTAATATTACAGCACATTGCATTGTATTTACAACAGTACCAGTGGGAAAAAGGAAGATAAAATTCAGTTGTGATAAAATAATCCAACAGTAAAATGTGTCAGTATAACCTCCATACTCCAAACCTACAATATCTTGAGGTACAGCATGCATCGGTTACATAATTAGTTCATAAAAATGTTATACTGGTAAAAGAAAACTGCAAGCAAGTCAAACAGAAGACCAACCCTTGCAGCAAGAAAAAGCCACTTCACAAAAACATTCAGAATTTACATTGGGTTAGTAAATGATTACATAAATGTTTGAGAAGGGAAAAAAACACTTATTACAGTGTGCAAATGCAAATAGGCCTCAAAAACATTCAAACAGCCAGGAGTTGCATTGTTTAAGTTATTGGCTTTGTCCTTTCAGGGTCAGTTCACATATGTTTGCGCCACTGACCAAATGGTTCAGTAGTAAAAAAGACGCAGTAAGGGGATGAGGGACGGCGATGCCACACCCAAACATTTACACCAGAACATCTTATTACTGAACGCTGCACTCAGCACCACTGAACAGCTCCAGTGCAGAGCAGACAGATGCAGTGTTATGAGGCCACAGCAAAACAAGGCTGCTTTCTCAGCTCGTCATTACAGCAACTTACAAAGAATAGGAAAGGAACACGTGGATTTTCCTTTAGGAATCTACATAAGAAAGGGAAGAACGGCATTACATGGTGATGTTAAAAGCACAGGTAAACCAAGGACAGCAGCCCACTGATGAATGAATTTCTTAAAGGGGAACTGAAGTAAGAGGTATACGGAGGCTGCCATATTTATTTCCTTTTAATCAATACCAGTTGCCTGGCAGCCCTGCTGGTCTAGTTCTCCGCAGTAGTATCTGAACAACACCAGAAACAAGAATGCGGCTAGTCTGGTCAGATCTGAATTTACATTCTGAAACACCCGATCTGCTGCATGCTTGTTCAGGGGCTATGGCTAATAGTATTAGAGGCAGAGGATCAGCAGGGCTGCCAGGCAACTGGTATTACTTAAAAGGAAATAAACATGGCAGCCTCTGTATACCTCTCTCTTCAGTTCCCCTTTAAAGCAAATCTGTAGTGATGAGGGGGGGGGGGGGGGGGGAATTCTGATACTTACCTATGGAGAGGGAAGGCTCTTGATCATATCAAGTCTTCCCTGCACCCCTGTGAAACACACCCATCGGGCAGCCCTGTACTTCACATGTGCACACCTGTTGTCAGTGGCACTCTGAAACAAGTGATCCCAAAGCCTTTAGAGGGTCTCAGAAAGCATATTTGACCACCTGGCTGAATACACACAATGGGGATGTCAGCGCTAGAACAAGGGGATGGGGAAGGCTCAAGAGGATCCAGACCCTTCCATCTCCATGGGTAAGTTATCAGCATTTTTATTTCCCCCCATCCCTTAAGTTTTACTTTTAAACATTACACAGCTACAGTATGCAATTATTCTGATGCCTCATCCTCCATAAAGTTAGTACTTTTGTTTGCAGTTTTATGCAATCCTTGGGTCTGGATTCAGTTAACCCTTCTCCTGAATCTTCTGCTAGTGGTTTTCTTACATCTACAAAATACCTTCTCATCCCTAGCAAGTGGTGAAGTACTAAAAAGTAGGTAAAGTACTGAAGACAGCTACGCTCCGAACCTAGCTCTACCCCAATGAGTACTATCTTGCAAGCCTCTCTCTGGGACAGACTGGCCACTGGCAAAACTCACATGTCTACTATAGGCTTGGATTAAAGCAAATCATGATTGGCACATCAATACACTCCAGGATATGACATCACACCGTGTTGTGCCTGGCACTTCCACAACTCACATTTAGGATTACAGCAGTAGCCACTGTGACTCAAAATGAAATCCAAATCAGTAATTGACAGCAGGGAATGATAAAGCAGTCCTACAGTTACATTTTGTATAGCTAGTTCTGCGCTAAACTCTGCACTGTGTAGCACTGTAATCCAGCATCAGAAGCAGTCAATCCCTGGTATTGTTTACTTGTCCCAGTACTCCAATCCACACAAATGCAACTTCCCTGATCCTACGCTAAGCCTTAACACAAGCCATGAAATGTCTTGTTACATCACAGCCTAATCAAACAAATGAAAGTATGTTAGATGATCAGTCATGTGACAATCACCAACTGCAAACTGATGTGTTTGGCATTAATGGAAGACGTGAATGTGAATATAGACTAGGCCTGAACGATTTTAAGAAAAAAAAAAATGGAAGAGATCAATTTCTGTCCGAAATCACGATTTTGATTAGAGTCACAATTTCCTTCAAATCAAGCTTTGTTCCCACTGTGTCTGTCCCATCACTCATCCGCTGTGTCTGTGTCCCTTTGTGCCCCCTCCGGGTCTCTCTCTCTGTGCCTCCTCTGTCCCACTTGCCAGGACTTGGGGGGGGGGGGGGGGGGGGAGAGTATGATGCCGCTTCTTCAACCTTCCCCTATGTGGAAATTACATTGCAATACTCGCTGCTTTGACAATTCCGAAATTGTGATCTTGGTGATCGCAATTTCGGTTTAAATTCAATTTATCGTTCAGGCCTAGTAGAGCGCCAACTTAGTACAACTGCAGATGTATAGAAACTGCATATGGCTTTATAAGAGGTAGGTCTATGGAAGTTTTAAAGATTAAAAAACATGCCCTTTTAGTTATCCACAGCTCTTGACATTTGGATGGTGCTGCCAGATGTATAACCAGTAAAACAAATGAACCTGGACAGAAAGGCAATAGTGTGGACAGCACCTTTTGCTCAGCGTCACTGATCTATTTAGATCAAATTTCAAGTAAAAATCCAACAGTTTAAAGATGATCCAGCATAGGGGTGCAATAGGCTACATATGTAACCTGTATACGAGCTGTACACATTACTTACCATCACCTTGCATATCTGAAGTCCATAGTGTCAGGTTATCACGTAACAATTGCATGATAAGCGTGGAGTCCTTGTAACTTTCTTCGCTCAGTGTATCCAGTTCTGCAATTGCATCATCAAATGCTGCTTTTGCCAACCTGTAAAGAAAAATAAAATAGTGGGTTAGTGAATTTTAAAACTGCTGTTATCACAGCATAACTAATTTAAGTATAATTAACAGGCACCAAAATCTTTTAACAGGGTCTGAAAACTAAACTGAAATCAGTTGACTGCATCTGAATCCCATCCCCATGAAGTCCAAATGTCTTACGTATCCGTACATCTCGCTAGACAATTGCATCATTACAATATAGTCGTCTCACACAAATGTATTCTGTGTTGCTCTTTTGAGCATCATGACATGAACTTTGCATTGGAATGCAGTGCAAGTCCTTGGTTCTAGAGCAGCGTAGACTTGTGCCATTCATTAGATGGATGAGGAATGCACTACAACATCCACTGTCTTCAAAAACACAAACACCTGCATAAAGTGAGAGAGCGAGAGCCCAGATTTCAAAAAGACTTAAAAACATTGATATCCAAATCCTCCTGGAGACATGGACCCGGGCAGAGGATGAACCTTTCGTACCCATGGGGTACCGGGAATTCTCCATATCTGCCCAGAAAAACAGGAACATTAAACAGGGCTGCTGCTCAGAAGGCATACTAATCTGGTAGGAGGCGCTTACAGAGCACATCAAAGCAATCAAACGAGAAGACAGCCACATCTGGATCAAAATAAACAGCTCCATCCTAACCTCTCAGTCCGACATGTACCTGTGCGCAGCATACATCCCCCCAACAGAGTCCCCTTACTACAAACCTGATATCTATGAGATCCTACAAAGAGAAGCCAGCCACTTCCAGTCTCAGGGCAGAGTACTCATCTATGGAGACCTCAACGCCAGAACAGGCAGAGAGGAAAACACATACAGGTCCTTCTCAAAAAGTTAGCATATTGTGATAAAGTCCATTATTTTCTGTAATGTACTGATAAACATTAGACATATATTTTAGAATCATTACACACAACTGAAGTAGTTCAAGCCTTTTATTGTTTTAATATTGATTTTGGCATACAGCTCATGAAAACCCCAAATTCCTATCTAAAAAAAAAAAAAAAAAAAAAAAAAAAAAAAAAAATCAACCTTCAAATAATTATGTTTAGTTATGCACTCAATACTTGGTCGGGAATCTTTTTGCAGAAATGACTGCTTCAATGCGGCGTGGCATGGAGGCAATCAGCCTGTGGCACTGCTCAGGTGTTATGGAGGCCCAGGATGCTTCGATAGCGGCCTTAAGCTCATCCAGAGTGTTGGGTCTTGCGTCTCAACTTTCTCTTCACAATATCCTAATCCATCAATATGTATCCCATAAGGAACTCAACCCTCAGCGGATTCTTATCCAACGAATTCCATTTATTTGAATACTACATCGGTGTATACAGCATAGTACAACCAGCACAACGATTCGGGCGAAATGCCCTTTATCAAGTGCTCTTCACAATATCCCACTGATTCTCTATGGGGTTCAGGTCAGGAGAGTTGGCAGGCCAATTGAGCACAGTAATACCATGGTTAGTAAACCATTTACCAGTGGTTTTGGCACTGTGAGCAGGTGCCAGGTCGTGCTGAAAAATGAAATCATCTCCATAAAGCTTTTCAGCAAATGGAAGCATGAAGTGCTCCAAAATCTGATAGCCAGCTGCATTGACCCTGCCCTTGATAAAACAGTGGACCAACACCAGCAGCTGACATGGCACCCCAGACCATCACTGACTGTGGGTACTTGACACTGGACTTCAGGCATTTTGGCATTTCCCTCTCCCCAGTCTTCCTCCAGACTCTGGCACCTTGATTTCCGAATGACATGCAAAAGTTGCTTTCATCCGAAAAAAGTACTTTAGACCACTGAGCAACAGTCCAGTGCTGCTTCTCTGTGTTCAAAAGTGGCTTAACCTGGGGAATGCAGCACCTGTAGCCCATTTCTTGCCCACGCCTGTGCACGGTGGCTCTGGATGTTTCTACTCCAGACTCAGTCCACTGCTTCCGCAGGTCCCCCAAGGTCTGGAATTGGTCCTTCTCCACAATCTTCCTCAGGATCCGTCACCTCTTCTCGTTGTGCAGAGTTTTCTGCCACACTTATTCCTTCCCAGACTTCCCACTGAAGTGCCTTGATACAGCACTCTGGGAACAGCCTATTCGTTCAGAAATTTATTTCTGTGTCTTACCCTCTTGCTTGAGGGTGTCAATGATGGCCTTCTGGACAGCAGTCAGGTCGGCAGTCTTACCCAGGATTGCGGTTTTGAGTAATGAACCAGGCTGGGAGTTTTTAAAAGCCTCAGGACTTATTTGCAGGTGTTGAGTTAGTTGATTCAGATGATTAGGTTAATAGCTCGTTTAGAGAACCTTTTCATGATATGCTAATTTTTTGAGATAGGAATTTGGGGTTCTCATGAGCTGTATGCCAAAATCATCAATATTAAAATAATAAAAGGCTTGAACTACTTCAGTTGTGTGTAATGAATGTAAAATATATGAAAGTCTAATCAGTACATTACAGAAAATAATGAACTTTATCACAATATGCTAATTTTTTGAGAAGGACCTGTACATACTTGGAGGTAAAAGCTATTACCAGGAACCAATACAGACAGCGAGAAATAGTTACGATGAGACCGTAAACAAAAGTGGGAAAGCCCTATTGAACCTTTGCCGGAGCCTCGGCCTACACAATGAATGGGTGAACTAGGGGTGACTCTCTTGGGAGATTGACTATGAACTCCCACGTAGGCAGCAGTGTGGTAGATTATGCTGTCACAGACACCATAAACATCAATGCCCTCAGTCACCCCTGAAACACACCTGTCAGACCACAACCAAATATTGCTGTACCTGAAATCCACCGATAAACCAACCACACAGCAGCCTCACCAAACCGGTCTGTACAAGCTGCCACCATCCTTCAAATGGTCCAAAGAGTCTGCCATCTAATTCACCAACATGACCAACACTGCCAAAATCCAAGAACTGCTGACAAACTTTTATATCAACCTATATGAACCAAACCAACAAGGTGTCAACCATGCAGTGAAGGACTTCAGCAACATCTTATATAACATGGCAGTACTAGCTGGCCTCAAGCAGACCAACTTTAAGAGATCCACAAATAAACAGTCCCAAAAATGGTTTGACATCGAGTGCAAGGCTCTATGTAATTCTCTAAGGGCAGCCTCTGACCAAAAGCAGAGACCCCAACAACCAGGACCTAAGGGAAGCCCATGACCACCTACAGAGGCAATACAAAGACACCCTCAGGCGGAAAAAACAAAACCATATCTCCCACAAACCCCAACAGCTGGAGGACTCCCTCCAAGACAACTCATTCTGGGAGACTTGGAACCATATTGGGACAAAGCCCAAGAAAAGCCCTCTTCACATCCAAAATGGCCACATCTGGCTCCACTACTTCAGGGACCTCTACAAAGACATCCCAAATTGAATAGAATCTCGATCGGACATGTCGGATTGAATCAAATTGAATCAATGAATCGGGAAAAAAAAAATTGTATGATGGCTTTAAGCATTAAAGGAAACCAGACGCAATTAAAAAAACAAAAATGTTTTATACATGAAGGAAGCCCCAGGTATGCAGAAAAAAAAAATGGAATCCCTTCTCTGGTACATTTTAAAAAAAACGCATAAAATTAACAGCTAAAACCATCTGACTTGATTTCAGAGAACTTTATTCTATTTGCTCACTAACTACTTACCTAGAGTACATCTAATAATTTGTCTTGCAGCCGGCAATGATATCAGTCAGCTTCAGTGGAGTGCAAATATGTATTCAAAAGACATCAAAGCAGTATCATAATGATTCATATTCATTTTTTATGGTGTTTAAAGTTGTGGTTTAGTCATCCAATCCCCCCACCTCAAACTTAAAAGGACAACCAAGGTGACATGTGACATGATGAGATAGACATGTTTATGTACAGTGCCTAGCACACAAATAACGATGCTGTGTTCCTTCTTTTCTTTCTCTGCCTGAAAGAGTTAAACTTCAGGTACGCAAGTGACAGTTTGTCGGAGTCAGACTATAGCATAACCCTCACTGATGAGGAATTACAGCCATGAAAAACTTTCCTGTCAGTAAATGGCTTCTAAAAGCAGGAATGAGATAAAAAGGGTCAATAGTTCATAGATTTAAGCTCTTGCATACTGCAATGAAGGTGTCATTGAGCAGAGACAAAAACTGGAAAAACTAGATTTAAATATAAAACCATTCTAAAAAAGTAATTTTATGAGAAGGTGGATAGATACAATTTATTTCACTTTATTTTCACCTTGGATGTCCTTTAAAGCGGAATATAACCCTGCATTTCAACTTTGCTCTAAAACATTTACAGCATATTATATGCAAAAAGCATTTTTTTACTAGACCAGCATTAGAAGGGTTAAACACAGAGGTTTAAAGTTCCGTGGAGAGATGCAGAAGTTCAGATTGTTACATTCTATTTAGTTATATGTATCTATTGAGAAATGTTACACACTCTTTGGTTGTCCTCCAACTCCTTCTCAGTCAGAGAGATGAGTCACATTCAACACTTAAGATACATTTTGTTTACATAAATGTATCTATGTCAGCTTCGGATGCGTCTGCAGAAATCTCCAGGAACTTTAAAGCACTGTGTAACCCTTCCAATGCTGGTCTAGTAGAAAAAAAAAAATGCTGGGTGCATAGAATATACTGTAAATAATGTTTTAGAGCAAAGTTGAAATGCAGGGTTATATTCCGCTTTAAGCATACATTTAAAAAAAATTGTTTTTGTTGCTTTCATAGTAACCTACCTGCATGCACGGTCAGGGGAATTGAGAATTTCATAGTAGAACACCGAGAAATTAAGTGCGAGGCCTAAACGTATAGGATGTGTGGGAGGAAGTTCTGTCATTGCAATATCGCTTGCAGCTTTATAAGCTACTAGGCTGTTTTCTGCAGCCTCCTTTCGGTCATTACCCACAGCAAACTCTGCAAGATATCGGTGGTAGTCTCCTTTCCTGAAAAACAGAAGAAAAAAAAAGAACAATCAGGACACAAGAATTTTATATTTAACCAATGCATATACAAACACACCTCTCCTAGAACTATTCTTTCAACTGTTTTTGAGGAGATACACGGTAAAACAGGAGACAAATGTAACAGAAACTCTGTAAACCTGAAAGCAAAATGTGTGAATTCCATATATTGTCCTTCATAGAATAGCAATCACTTAGCATGCACTTCAGTCTACTACTATAAAACTATTAGGCAGTCCAGGGACCACTGAACCTTAGTAGGCAAATTACATTTAGGTCACTCATGCCGTGCATACACAACTCGTTTTGTGCCGGATCGAGCCAGCGGCTCTATGTCGGCGCATCCCCGCTCGTCCACGCGGATTGATTACCGCTCGCCCCCTGCCGGCGCTTCCTTATCACCGCTCGATTCCCTGCCATTGTCCGCAGGTGGGAATAGAGCGGGTGCAGGTCGAGCGGCATGATCGGGCCAGCTGAATATTATCAGCTGGTCGATACAGAAACGTACAGTGTATCCCCAGCATAAAACAGGGCTGTGGAGTCAGAGCAATTGTTATGTGCCTGGAGTCTGAGTCAAGAAAAAAAAAATGCACCCACCTTATAAATTTAAACTAATTAAAAGAAAATATGATAGTGTTCTATTTCTCAGAGAATAATCATAAATGTATATTATATACAGTAATAGCAGTGCTTGGTGCACAAAAATGTAAAACTAATTAAAAATACAATTTGTGCTGCTGCAATAAAATCAGTCACTGTCTTTAAAGTCAGATGCACACCGGAATATTATGTACAATATACATCTCAGCTGTAATGGTGCGTACACACATGCGACTATAGTCGTTTGTAACGATCGTTCCCCGATCTTTACCAACGACGATCGTTACAAAAAACGAACCAACGACTATTAAGGCAAACGACGAACGAGGCAAATCGCTACAAAACAAAGTTCTGTCTTGGCGGATTTTTACCACCGACGATCGTTAGCAAAAGTGGTACATCGTTGGAAACGATCGTTCGTACCAGGCTGGACATGCGCATTTCACTTTTTCTCCAAGGAACTTTACAATTTTATGCGCAGGCGCATTAAGTGCTTTTACGTGGTGCAACGTTCGTTCTAACAATGTGATCGTTACACACTTTTTACAACTAACTTTACTTCGGTCGTTCTTTCGTCAATTAAAAGATCGTTCGTCGTTGACAACGAACGATCGTTGTCGCATGTGTGTACGTAGCATAAGAATAAGGCCTGATATGTAATTGTGTCACTAGTAGGAATTGTCAATGAGATGCAAATCAATCTTAGTTGATGCAGGTTTATGCAAAATGTATGCCAACGTATGTACTCTTGTTGCTGATGAAATCAATTAATTTGATGTTACATTTGGAGTTAGGGACTACAAATTATTTTTGGGCATACAAGACATACTTTTCTCCCTAAAAATGGGGAGAGGAGAAAAAAAAAAAAAAAAAAAGTCCTTGCGTTTTATATGCCAAATACAGGGAGTCACTGACATACAAACATCCGCCGATACGAACCGTCGACCCACCGTCCTTGGTCGGGGATTCCCAGTTATCGTCCCAGAGTCCTCCTCTGCTTCCCCTGTGTAAATATAAGTAGCAGCAGGCTGATGACGCAATCAGCAGAAGCCAGCACTAGAGGTGCAGTGAAGGAGAAGCTAGGTCTGCAATTGCCGCTAGAACAGTTGATTAGGTGAGCCGTGCTACCTTCCACTATTTAGTTTTACACTGGGGCAGCGGAGGAGACATGTGAGGGTGGACCAAAGGAGAACAGGGGGAAGCGGGGGGACACAGAGGAGCAAAGGACACATGGGAACCAGGATGACACGGGGACAGGAGGTGACACACAGGGGAACCGGAGGACAGGGACAAAAGGGGGCAATGGAGGACACAGTGGGACACAGGGGGAGCAAAGGAGGACACATGAGGACAATAATTAGGGGAGAACATCTACAAGATGCTCCTCGAACATGGATGCACCAAGTTTACTCTACAGCTTAGTGGCCTGCATCGTGTCAGGTACCCGCGGGTTACCTGAAATCCAGGTGGGGTACCCATTTTTATTGGGTTGCGGCTCTGGTGCGGATATGCGGGTCGAGTACCAAATTCACCAGAAATTGGGTTGCGGGTTTGAAAAATTAGACTCGCACAGGCCTCTACTTACAGCTATATCGTAAAGTTTAGTTTAAATGCATCTCTGGCATACAGGGGAGAAAAAAGAAAAAAAAAAAAAAGTATGCTAACATTTAGAAGTTAGAATGTTCCAACACATTGTTTAGTAAGATTTACTAGGACCCAACACATTTGGCTCTATTCACAAAACTTCTCATAAATGACTTATTTATCACCTAATTGATAAACATAACATTTCAGCACAGTTACAAGCAAAATAATCACTCTGTAAGTAGTTTCTGATTAACTTCAAAACTTTTACCTTATTTATATTATCTGTTACATTTTAACCTCCCAAAGAGCAAAAATATAAGGTGAAAACCGTATATATAGTCATGTCACTAACTGTCCTCAGAGGAGCTCTCAATCTACTCCCTACCATAGTCTTACTCTAATGACCTACCATATTATATTATGTGTGGCTGAGAGAGACCCTTGAAAATCCTGGGTTTGCCCTCATCATGCCCATTGTGCATCAAAGAGGCGTTTTTTGCTTTCTATACAGGTGTAGAAAAGGAAGGGGGCGTACAACTACCACAGAATTCTATTTTATCTGAATGTTATTCTCTTCTATACTTGTGAAACGCATGTGTTCATAGCTATATAAATCATTAGATTATTGGGACATAACCAATAAAAATGTATCGATAAAAAAAAACAACAATCGTCCAAAATGACACGGTTCACTCATTTAAGCAGGGAAAGAATGTTTTCAGGTTCCCTGAAGAAGAAAAACAGCCATGTTTGCCTTTTGCGAGTGATTTTTACCCCATTTACACTCAGGCCTCATTAATACCAAAACTTCTGCGTACTCCCAAAACACACTGATTTATGACAGGCTGTGGTGCAGCGCAGGGCTGCAGTGGTCTGGAAAGTGTTTTTTTTTAATGTCTCTAAAAACACAGGAGTCACACTTGGCTAATTCAAATGTGTTTTCACACCTTACGAAACAAGTATTTAAATGGGCCTACCACGATTTCAGGAAGCATCTGTGATTTGGCAACGCAATTTTTCGGCAAAATTGATTGCATTTCCTAACACAAGTGTGACCCCGACAGAGAAAAAGGTATTTTTTGGATATGGGATGGAATTACAGATTCTGGATATCAGCCCACAGAAAGCTTCTTCTACTGCAGGCAGTCCATGTTTTTGAGCTGTGACTGCCACTGGCGATAGCTACTCAATGTAAGTCTATTGATAGTAACTGGTCTGTCCCTAAAAACCAGGTGCTGCATCCAACTTATTACAACAAAGTTGCCTGTGTGACATGGGCCTTAGGCGTATAATTTACCATATTAACATTCACATTTTACAATACTGAGCAAGATACTTACATTTTATAATAAAAAACCTTAGACTCTCCGCTGTTTGCTGCAGGAATGAGGTGCTTGTCCAGTACATCCAGAATGTCATTACAAATAGATCGCAGTTCACCCTCAACCTGAAACAAAGCAGAGAAAAAAAATAAGTTAATTCTCAAATGTATTTTGATTACACAGAAAATAAATGTGCAGACTAACAGACCTGTATGGGTCAAATCGAACAATCCAGACAATGGGAACAACTAATATTGGAACACAAGCAGCTTAAATTAAGGTGCACTCACACCTTTGATGGATATCGCCCGTTGGGGGGGATCAGCTGTGTAGCTGACGATGCACTGTGTTACTATATGGGGGGGTTTGGAAAGGATAACAAGCAGCACCAACAATGGGATCGGCATTGCTGGGGTACAGTAGATCCGCCCAGTGAATCACTCCTGGGTTAAGGGTCACCATACACATGCCTGAATGTCAGCTGAAGCAGTCGCTATCGACTGCCTCAGCCGACTACGTCAGGTGTGTGTATGAGGATTTAAAACTATATGTAAAAACTGGACACCAGACAACAGGAAGAGACAGTACAGGTCCATTAAAAACTTAGAGACACTGAAGCTAAACAAAATAATTAATGATAAAATGAATTGGTTGTGTAGTATAGATAATTACTAGAACATTTGTAGCAAAGAAAAAAAATACTCATTTTCCGTTATATACCGTTTTTATAACATTGCATCGTTCTCTTAGGCCTCTTTCACAGTGGGACGTTGAGTTTGATGCGACGTTAAAGTCGCACAACGTGCCCCTAACGCAGCACATGTACGTTATGAAATTGGATGTTATTTTACATTAAGACAAAAAAAAAAAAAAAAAACACTGAGCATGAGCAACACACAACGCAGCAAATGTATTGCTAAACGTACAGCATGCAGCACTTTCTAAATATTGCTACACGTTACACACAACGCAACGTGTGCACTGTGAATGTCGCACAGACTTTGTATTGCTGTGCATTAGTCTGCGTTATAATTTTTTATAACGTGCGACTTTAACGTCCCACTGTGAAAGAGGCCTAATATTTGCAGTTTACACACTACTCAGCATTCTAAAGGTGGCCATACACTTATTAGATTTGCAGCAGATTCAACCAACAGATAGATTCTACTTGACAGGCATCTGACAATCTGATGTGTGCCACACACTAGGAACAGATTTCCAATAGATTTCAGAATTAAATCTATTGGACATATCTAAACGCATTTTTGGACCATTAGATCCACTTCAACTTTATAAGCCATTGATCTGCTACCAGCAGCAGATTTTCCATCATGTCAGATAAATTAATCGAAATCAATCTAAATCGGCCACAAATCGATTTTACAAAGCAGGCTAGTGAACTTTTGAACCCTTCTCTGCATATAAAAACAAAAAAATACAGTGCCAGACACTTGAGATAAGGTTCAGAAGACAGAGCTTTCTGGGACTTTGTGCAAAAGAGCCATTGAGCTCCACAACTTTCAGATAACTGGAGTTTCTTAAAGCAGACCTGAACTCAGAACCGCCTTCTCTGCTTTAAAAAAAAGAAAAAAAAAGATACGAAACAGCATAATAACCTTTAAACTAAAAACATTTTTGTTACAAGTGATACAAATCCTAAAATAAATCTGCACTGTTTCTACTTCCTGATTCATGGAAGCAGACATATTGTTAACACCCTGTGCTTTCAAATGAACTTATCTCCCATCTTAGCCATGGCAGTCATGTGACACAGGGGAGAGATCAAATAACGTATGATTACACACAAATGAGGGGAAATTAAACAGGCTAAACTCTCCAAATACATACAGGGTGCATTTCTCTACGTTTTCCTTCTATCCTGTGCAAGAGTTCAGGTCCACTTTAACTCTTCCTGTACTGGAAACAATATTATGCTGGGAATACACCAGTGTTTTTCCAGCAGATAGTTGGTTCGATAATTTCTGACATGTTTGATCTCGCACTCGATTGTTTTAACGCTCAATTTCTCATAGAAGAGAATGAAAAAAAGATGAGAATCGAGCAGCAAAATCGATTGGGTGGGAAAAAAAAAAAAACGCAGTGTATTCCCAGCATTAGACTTATGTCTCTGCTCCTAATGTTTCATTTCTTAGCTGTAGTACACATACAAAATATCAATTGTTTTCGCTTCAGTGTCTATTTAAATCAGAGTTTCAGACCAGTGCAGATCACTGCATGATGACCTTTCTGGCACAGGGGAATGAATTATTCTTTACATGATCCATGACACAATTTAGTGAACACAGTTTCTTGACTATGGTTCAGCTTTTAAAGGGGAACTTCAGCTTAAACAAACATACTGTTATTAAGTTACATTAGTTATGTTAATTAGGATAGGTAATATAATCTTTTCGCCCACCCTGTTTTAAAAGAACAGGCAAATGTTTGTGATTCATGGGGGCTGCCATCTTTTTGGTTAAAAGGAGGTGACAGGGAGCATGAGAGACAGTTCCAACTGTCATGTGTCCTGATAACCCCTCCCAGCTGCACACACTAGGCTTCAAATGTCAAATTCAAAATGTAAAAAAAAAAAAAAAAAAAAAAAAAAAAAAAAATTGCACCAAAACAGCAGAACATCAGAAATCCCATCATGCTTTGCACAGCATCAGGGAAAAACTGCCCGGGCAGTTTTCTTCTGTGCAACTAAAAATGAGGCTTGTATAAGAGAAACAAAGTTCTGATGCTGTGAAACTGTTAAAGAAACACCAGGCCTTTTCAGTGCTGCTGAGTCGATTTTTAGTCTGGAGGTTCACTTTAAGTCAAAATATAGAGAAACCGAGAGCCCAATATAGTGTAGTATGTTAAAACATAAACGAAGTAAGGCAAATCAGTGAGAAGAATATACTCACAAACGTGGGTTACCACACAGGCAACCACTGTATAAGCAGGTGAGGAGATTAGACCTGTCCTCACTCGGGGCTAAGAAGTCGCTCTCTGTAGATGAGAAAAAGGGGTAGATCACCCCTCCACCAGGGGTGGACACGATTTTGCAGTAGGAGAACAGAGGCGCCAGCAGAATAAAAGTGGATAAAACCTTTAAAATTTGCTTGGAGGAAGTGGTGGACTTACCTCCATAAAGCAGACACGAAAGACTGTCTGAAAAGTAGCAATCACATTTATTATATGGTACCCCAAAAGTGCAACGCGTTTCGCAGGCCGAGCCCGCTTCATCAGGCAATAAAGTGGGGACAAAACTGTAGACAAGAGACAGTACATTATGCTATAGTGAATTCTGCAGTTGCAAGATGCATATTAATATATTACATGTCATAAAGCATACCATATGAAAAAATTGCTTTGTGGAGATAGCTTCAAAAGTTGCATATTAATATATTACATGTCATAAAGCATACCATATGAAAAAATTGCTTTGTGGAGATAGCTTCAAAAGTTGGGTGTACAAGTAAACAATAGGGGGTAGAGGCTATGGTGCTCATGATAGTAATGGGCTATGGGGTGTTTTTTACACAGATTTGCAATGAGTGGTATTGGTAATGAAAAAGGGTATGTGTCAGCAAGTGTAATGGGTAATAGAGCATTTAGAAGAGAACAGGGGGCCAGAAATATAAGGTAAAGTGTGCAAATAAAATAACATAAAGAACTCACCAGAATTCCAGCAGTAGCAGGTGTAGCGCCTCAGTGGAGTGGTGAGGATTCTCAACTCCTTATATATACACAGGTACTTGCTATTAGGGCCAATTAGATGTGTGGGAAGTGTTAGGTGGGCGGGGTTAGGTCGAGTGTGCGAGCAGCCAATGGGTTCTCGCCATCTGTGTTCAGTGAATTGGGTTTTTGGGAAGGGTGGGCGGGGTTAGGGCGGGCTTGCGAGTAGCCAATGGGCTCTCGCCACCTGTGTACAGTGTGTTGGGTAGTTGGGGGGTTGGATACAGGTATCATGGTTACTAAATGTGCAGCTGAGTCCAGTACTAGCTAAATAGAGTGGTCTCCCATGTCAAAGGCGGTGCCCTTAACTAGTACTCTATTTAGCTAGTACTGGACTCAGCTGCACATTTAGTAACCATGATACCTGTATCCAACCCCCCAACTACCCAACACACTGTACACAGGTGGCGAGAGCCCATTGGCTACTCGCAAGCCCGCCCTAACCCCGCCCACCCTTCCCAAAAACCCAATTCACTGAACACAGATGGCGAGAACCCATTGGCTGCTCGCACACTCGACCTAACCCCGCCCACCTAACACTTCCCACACATCTAATTGGCCCTAATAGCAAGTACCTGTGTATATATAAGGAGTTGAGAATCCTCACCACTCCACTGAGGCGCTACACCTGCTACTGCTGGAATTCTGGTGAGTTCTTTATGTTATTTTATTTGCACACTTTACCTTATATTTCTGGCCCCCTGTTCTCTTCTAAATGCTCTATTACCCATTACACTTGCTGACACATACCCTTTTTCATTACCAATACCACTCATTGCAAATCTGTGTAAAAAACACCCCATAGCCCATTACTATCATGAGCACCATAGCCTCTACCCCCTATTGTTTACTTGTACACCCAACTTTTGAAGCTATCTCCACAAAGCAATTTTTTCATATGGTATGCTTTATGACATGTAATATATTAATATGCATCTTGTAACTGCAGAATTCACTATAGCATAATGTACTGTCTCTTGTCTACAGTTTTGTCCCCACTTTATTGCCTGATGAAGCGGGCTCGGCCTGCGAAACGCGTTGCACTTTTGGGGTACCATATAATAAATGTGATTGCTACTTTTCAGACAGTCTTTCGTGTCTGCTTTATGGAGGTAAGTCCACCACTTCCTCCAAGCAAATTTTAAAGGTTTTATCCACTTTTATTCTGCTGGCGCCTCTGTTCTCCTACTGCACTTTAAGTCAAAGGTTTTCTGAACACATTAGCAATGCATTTTATTAATACTTGATGTAGCAGTTAACCCCCTTGCCGTTCCAATTCTGTCGGCAAGGGGGCGGCGCAGCACTTTTAAAATGTTATGTATTTATTTTTTTAATTCGTGTAGCGGGGGGGGGGGGGGGGGGGGGGGGAATATTAGCGGCGAAGAAAATCGGGATATGCACGCAGCTAGCAAAGTGCTAGTTGCGTGCAATAAAAAAAAAAAAAAAAGTGAAAATCGGCCCAGCGGAGCCTGAGAAATCCTCCTGCTCAGGTTACCCCGGAGCTGAGCTCGGGATAACCGGCAAGGAGGTTAATTGCTGCTGGTCTACTTGCTGTAGACTTCCAAAAGCTCTTCACTTCCTCCTCTCCCATCGCTATAATGTAATGATCCGTAATGATCTGTAATCTGTAATGATCCGCTCTGTGAATGGAGGGGGGAGTGGCTAATTCTAATTGGTCAAGTACGTCACGAGAGGCAGAGCCGAGGTGACTGAAGCCAGAGCGGCTCAATACACAGCCCATCGCTGTTTTTTTCTGACCGACAGACTCGTATGGCTGGAGAGGGAGAGCAGCTCATTGCGCAGCAGATTCTGCGCTGACAGCTGCCTCCCTCAATGCCTGTGTTCGGGGGTCCTTTAGATGTGATTGGCTCGTGATGGGAAGACTGGCAGCGCGTGAGTTTTTACTATACAGTTTAGACAGCTAGGCAGAGCAGGGCTAAACCATTTGTTCTGTTTTTTCCCCTAACACCTGACAAGGCTCCCCCTGCTTTGGCTTTACAGTTAAAAAAAGTCCGTCAGCGCTACTGCAGAGACTGACAGAGGGAAGCTACAGTGATATTCGGCAAATTAAAAGGGCCATGTCAGCAAATAAAAAAAATGACACCGTAAGGCTTTTGTATACTTGATGTATCTATTGTGAGGT
This sequence comes from Hyperolius riggenbachi, assembly GCF_040937935.1. Lineage (NCBI taxonomy): Eukaryota > Metazoa > Chordata > Amphibia > Anura > Hyperoliidae > Hyperolius > Hyperolius riggenbachi. The sequence goes on along the minus strand of NC_090647.1, from coordinate 478,265,515 downwards.
TATTAAAAATGAAATGATTCGCGGGAGTGGTCCTTTAAAGTCTGAAATTCTAGAAGTGAACCGGAGCATTGGTGAGTGGCTGCGCGGGCACAGGATGCCTGCGGGGGACCATTAGAAGCCCCGGGTAACTTCAACTCATTTTCCCCCGACCCCCCTACAGTATCCCTTTAAGTTAACTCTTCAATCCTTAAAATAACTCCAGAATTTTAGACAGGTTGTTAATTAACTGCGTGTGAAACTGCAGAGAAGGTAACAAAGCGGTATTGTCACCATAAAAATCAAATTTCAACAGCAACTGGTCAGAGTGTATTAAGTGATAAAGATGCTAATCCTGCACTCAAAACTTTTTTCTGCAGTTATGCTTTGGAGTTATTACATACTATAGGAGCACTGGCCCTAGTGCCAAAAAGTTGAATGCTGGGAGTTCTTTTTATCTATAATATATTCCTCCTCTTCCATTTCCCTGCCTAGCTGATCACTTGTGTTTACAAGCAAGGCTGAGGTGACTGATTGGATGTGTAAATTGGAAGAAAAAAAAAAAAAATGAAAAAAAAAAAAAAAGACTCTGGGAGGAGGGCAGCTAATGAATACACAATGAGCAAGAGAAGGGAGGGGGGAAAAACAAGAGTCAGGGAGGATATGTCAGCATTAGCTTGGCAAGATGGCCAATGCCTAGAAAAGGATTTTCTGCTTTTCCTTTGTAAAGTCCACAGGAATCATTAATTGTATAGCACAATACATCTGTTATGTAAGTAGAGGTAGTATTTATCTACTTATATATGTGTTTTTTATTTCTAGGTTAGCATGGGTGTCGCTTGTTCTTTAAGGAATGAAGAGATAATATAACTTTCACTGTGTGGTTGAAAGTTATCTCTTGCCTCATCTCCAGCATGATCTTAGTGAATTGAGGACATTCTATTCTTTCACTTAAAGGATAGTGCGCGGTGACAAAAAATAAAGAGAAGATCTTCTTACCTGGGGCTTCCTCCAGCCCCTGGCAGCCTATCTGTCCCTCGCCACAGCTCTGCCCTCAGGTCCCCTCTGTTGCAGATGTTGACCTCGCCAGTTCGGAATCATGTGGTCTGGAGCGGTTCTGCACAGTACTTCCATCTCCGCAGAACGCTTCAAGCCACGTGAGCAAAAGATGCCAACCTGGCAAGGTCAGCATCTGCAACGGAGGGGACCCCGACTGAGCACAAAGCTGCAGCGAGGGACACAAGTTGCCAGTGGCTGGAGGAAGCCCCACGTAAGTAGATATTTGTCATCTCGCACCTTCCCTTTAAGTGGAAATTAATTCAGGTTCACTTTAAATCACTTTGCAAAGGAAACCAACATACTAAACGGACAACCTATAATGCTCTTTACAGTTAGCCCAAGCCTGAACTCACAGAACCTGGGATGCCGATTAAGAACCAGTCATTAAGACTAGGGTCTAAAACATGACTTACTGAATTTACTTTGTAAATGCCTCATTTTGTGTGCAGTGTAGTAGAGTCACATCTGTGATTAATTTCCTGGCAAGCCTTTCCCTCTTCTGAACCCCATTCTTTCCATGCTTCGTCATCTTGCAAATATACACATACAAACCCCTGTAGTAGCTGTGAGTAGAAACAGTAGCATATAACATTTCTATATAGGATGCAAAGAGCTGGGGCCAGACAAACATTCCTGTAAGTACGTCCATGGTGACTAAAGGAAAAAAAACTTACAGATGCCCCATAATTCTCCACTTTGATTAACTATAGACAGGTGAGGAGGGGAGGTGCATACTGCCAAGACAAAGTGATACATTAAATCTGCTCTGCATCCCTATGCTCAGGAAGCAATAGCCTTGCCAAAATGAAAGACAAGGGGCAGTCTGATATGTGATTTTCATGTTTGACGACAACCATAAGATTTTCAGAAAACTTAACTGCTTGAATTGAGGAGAAAGGGACAAGTAGTAGGGCTGTGCTGCTAGCACAACACAAGACTCAGTCAAGGATATTCTGGACAAGCTATTCACAGGAAAAGAGACCACTAACGTTTTAAGGGGGACCTGAGGCAAGAGGGATATGGAGGCTGCCATATTCATTTCTTGCTGATCCGCTGCCTATTACTTAATACTTTTTGCCACAGACCCTGAACAAGCATGCAGATTAGAGGTTTCTGACAAAATCTTTAAGGATTGGCCACAAGCTTGTTTCAGGTGTGGGATTCAGACACCACTGACCAGAAAGATAAGCAGGACTACAGGGCAACTAGTATTGTTTAGGAAGGAAATAAATATGGCAGCCTCTATAGGCCTCTCACCTCAGGTTCCTTATAAAAACAGTAGAACTCTCCACCCACTTTCCATGGAGCTTACTGCATTAAAACAAGTCTACTCCAAGACATCTATGGAAAGAGAACATTCGTAGAAAAATGGTATCTCACCACATTCCGATAATCCCTGATCATTTTAAGTTTATCTTCCCCTCCTTTGTTCTCCTCTTTCTGTTCGATGCTGCTAGTTATTCTCCAGGACGCTCTTCGAGCTCCAATCACATTTTTATACGCAACGGAGAGCAAATTTCTTTCTTCTACCGTCAATTCCACATCCATCCCGGCCACCTTCTTCATTGACTCAACCATTTCTGAAACAATATGAAATACACGATTGTGTTACACACAAAAGTATTCCAAATATCTGGTATAAAAATGAGAAAAAAATATATATATATACACATTTCACACTTCAAAACAAAATGTCAAGCAGGAATTTATATCTGGTTAAGGTATATGCTAGTGCCATTTCTGAAACAATATGAAATACACGATTGTGTTACACACAAAAGTATTCCAAATATCTGGTATAAAAATGAGAAAAAAATATATATATATACATTTCACACTTCAAAACAAAATGTCAAGCAGGAATTTATATCTGGTTAAGGTATATGCTAGTGCACAGCCATTTCCAGATAACATGACTTGACTGCCCAATGCAGTTGGATATTATAACTGGGAGAAATGGGAGGAACCATGAAAGCAGAGGTGCACACACTTTCGACTTGTGAGCAACTTTACACATTAGCAAGTCAAAATGATCTACCCAATGTACAATTTTATGAGCACAATTGTATACACCAGGGCTGTGGAGTCGGAGTTTGAGTCGAGGAGTCGGAGCAATTTTGGGCACCCGGAGTCGGAGTTTCAGAAACCGAGGAGTCGGAGTCGGAAGATTTTTGTACCGACTCCACAGCCCTGGTATACACAGAATGGAAAATGTAGTGCAGTCGGGCTCTACTATGAAGTCCTCCATGATATACCGGTAGATTGCAATCTACCCAGTGGGCACCCAGCCTGAAAGGCAACAACCAGCACTTACAATCACTGTAGAAAATACTTTATCCCAAAACGTAGTTTAAACATTTTGGTTTACTTCAGGGTTCATTTAAAAGGAAACCCAAAGTGATACTTTAGGTGCCCAGTGTAACTTCCCTGGGACCTTCATCCAACCCCCTGTAGTCACCCTGGTCCCTCACTGTTGCTCTATTCAGTAGCTGTAAAGCCCCCCCCCCCCCCAAGTTGCCTCAGGATGCATCACTCAAATCCCACTCTCGTAGCTGGCAGAGCAACTTTGCATGCACCAAACGTGGAGTATACAAGGCCCACGACTGGCTCAGTCAGACAGCTTTTGGAGGGGTACAGCTGCCGAACAAGAAAGAATGCTCTCACTGTAAGGGACCACAAGCACTGAAAGGGGCTGGAAGAAGCCTCAGGTATGTTAAACTTGGCACACAAGTGCCATTTTAGGTACCCTTTAAAGCTAAACTTCAGAATTGGTTGAACTACACCATTCCTTCATCCAGGAAGTGAGCTACTGCATCCATTATGCTACGACTTACTCGTTCCTATGGAGGCGACTATGTACCATGCTTATGCTGTGAAAGGTTTGAAGCTGAGCAGTTCTCATAGTTTTCTCCATAATGCAAAGTGTGGGTGAGAAGATCTGCCTCAGTATTGTGAGGGCAGGGAGACCTACCCCTAAAAGTATGGTCTGAAATTGGTCTAGTATGGAAAAAAAGGCAGCTCTAAATTCAGGAGGTCCTGAGAAAATTAAGTATTAATACATACACTCACTGCCATGGAAGAAGCCAGAGAGCAGGCCTAACCTTCAAGGTCCACCTTATGACATTCTGCTAATTACTAACATGGTGCAATTAATATAGCATAAGAAGCTGCAATTGTAGGTCTGCACAAATCAGACTGGCCAAATAACCAGTAAGAAAAGTCTTGCAGTTGTCCCAGTTGTGTGCATGTTCACTGGCTAAATGAAAGTGCATAGTGCATGCTGCTAACGCCCCCCCCCCCCCCCCTTCCAAAAAAAAAAAAAAAACACTAATTGGAAGCCACCACTGGGCCTGAGGATTTTCTTGCAGATGAAGGTGATGCCTCTCTGGCACTCCACTCTGTAGATGCCTGGCAGCGGATGTGTGCCATCAAATATGCACAGCTGCTATGCAGCACAGTGAAACATCTGCAGAGGATATATGTTAACAGGTTTATCGGCTGTATCCATATTTGCATGTATGTGTTCCAATCCTTACCGCAGGGTTCTTTGCAGTTTGGATAAAGGCATACAGCAGGACTTTTCTTCAGTGGATTTCAACAAACGCAATGAATAAATGAACTGTCCCACCACTGCAGGCTTTGACCTGTCCGTTTTGAGTCCACAAGTCTCAAGTGCAGAGCAGCTGGCATAGCCTGAACGTAGCCTGAACGCGTACATGAAACCAAATTGGCTATGAAAACGGTCAAGAGGAACGTGGAACCTACAGTATGTAACCTCTAACATTAGGCTTTTATTATTTTTCTGGAAGAAGAAGTGAAAAAGAAAAAACTGAAAATCACACTTAATTCAGGAACTTGGCCAGCTGCACATTGGTTAATGTAATAAAATAATGAACAGTTGCCTTCATGAACACTTTCCCTGAAAAGACAATTTGCTGTTCAACAAGCACATGTACCAATAAAACCCAAACCCACCATTTCAGCAGCAGTGTGGGCATTTACAGTTAGAGTACCCGAGGCGGTTCATGAGGGCATATGGGATGCAGAGGCATGTTCTCTGCCTCATGCAATGTCTCTGCATCCCTCCACTGCCACTCTGCCCCCCAAAAATTAGCAACAATATTTGTCGCCATCTCAGAGGGTAGAGGAGAGGGATTCTCGCCCACTAGGGGCATTCCTGCAGACATTCCAGCTCCCTGGCCACACCCCCTTGTGCTCCACCACCACTCTGCACACTGCTGTGAGAGAGATCACTCTTTAGCTCGTGACCCCAGAGGTCACAAAAGTGAAAGTGGGGCGGCGGAGAGCTGTGGTTTCGGTGGCTACCTGATCTGCCCAGCACCCCAGATCAGGTAGCACCTCTTTTTATAGCCCACCTTGGGCTCACTTTAAAGGGAGCCTGAAGTGAGAAGGATAGAGAGGCTAACTAGCATTTCCTTTTATACAATGCAGATTGCCTGGCTGTCCTGGTGAGTATCTGAATACCCCTACTGACCCGAAGAAGACAACCAACCTAAAAGCTTGAAAGGTAGATGTACACTTCTTTCTCATGGTTTTGATGAAGTTACCCCCATTGAAGAAGAGGGAGTTCTAGAACTCGAGGGTGCTTTAGCTAAAAAAACCATGAATCTGCCAATTTAGTCTCATACTGTTTGCAGAGTTTAGACTTGTCAACATGTTTAACAGGCTGGTCAGGTTTAGTGGGAGGCAAAGGATTAACCTGGAACACATAGTAACCACAAATTAGCCTTGCTATCATGTATATAAAATCAGTAATTATATACATATATCATAAGTAGAGTGACTTGCAGGGACATAAGAAAACCACTTTTGCTCTAAGTCACCAAACATAGTAATGAAAAAAAAATTATAGACTGGGGAAGTATCTTACAAAAAAGCAAGCCCCCGCTGTACATAGCAAAATCATTGTCTGACCTGTTCAGGTGTCTCTGGCATAGAAGCCGATGGCATGTTTGTCTCAGTGGGGGGAGACATCTGACTACTCCATTCTGGCCCACGAGAGCCTGGCAGCTAGGAACCTTAAAGACAACCCGAGGCGGGGTTCTAATAATGCTAGCTGCATACAGAGGTTGGGTCTGTCTATAGAGCCCAGCCTCTGATGCTATTTTAATCCCCCCGGCGCTCTGTAATCCATCATAAATCACAGCCGCGCTGTGTTTCTCTCTTTACTGTCACTCTCGCCGCTTCCTCGCCCCCTGCCTCCTGTAGCGCTCCGGTCCCCGCCCCTTCCCTCCAATCAGCGGCGAGGGAAGGGACGTGGGCGGGACCGGAGCTCTGCAGGAGGAGCGGCGAGAGTGACAGTAAAGAGAAACACAGCCCGCTTTGACAAGCTGCGTGTCAGCAGCGTGGCTGTGTTTGGGGGGGGGGGGGGAAGATTACAGAGCACATGGGGGATTTAGGGGGAATTGAAATAGCAACAGAGCCTGGGCTCTATAGGCAGACCCAGCCTCTCTATGCAGCTAGCATTGTGAGAACCCCGCCTCGGGTTCTCTATAATGGTAAAAATATATATATAGAATTTCATTTTTTGTAAGGGACAGTGAGTTGTGGTTGCCACCATTATGGTTCCTAGCTGCCAGGGAAACCTGCAGGAAACCTAGCACAGCAAGTCAGGCTAGTCTGCTCCTGGGTAAATTATAGCAAATGCCATTTAAAACAACAACAACCACCAGATTGACAGCTGAATTAAACATTTTACACGTTTTAAAAGGTCATATTGCCAGCATCCACCCAAATTACCCGACATTTAAAAACAGAAATTACACATTTCTAAAAAGGTAATCAAGATACACGATTGTGTCGCCCCATGATTTCAAACCTACCGATTTGTTATCACAGATAAACAGACAAACATATGCAAACAACTTCCAATTGCTTCATTCGCAAGTTCAGCTTGTGACAAACAGGGACAAATTGAAATCATGCCAAGCACATCCAGTACATTTCCAGAACTCTTGGCTGTCAATAGTAGATTTAAATTGATGCTAGGTTACTTAAGAGTGGAGCATTATTTTCTCCTGCGTAATGTATTCAATCACCCGGTCTCTGCCCTATCATAGAAGTATGGGTTGAACTTGGAATGGTAAGCTACAGTCAAGAATGAAACAGCTTAAAGCGGTTTAACACCCAGCATTACAACTTTGCTTTAAAAGATTGCTTACAGCTTACAAACTATTATGCCAGATTTTTTTTTAAGCAGAAATTCACTGAATGGGTTAAACATGACATTTTAGTGTTGGATTTAACTAGGAATCCGCATCCGTTCTTATCTGTAGTTACAAAATGTATCTTTATTTGTAATACAAATAAACCTTTGAAAAGCCTGCCAGGGAAGCCCTCTTTGTTCTCTCAGAGCAGTGTTTGTTTGTTACATTGTAGATAGATACATTTGTAACTAAACAAGCAAGCACGAGGAGCATTTCTAGCTAAATGCAGCACTAAAATGTCATGTTTAATCCATTCAGTGAATTTCTGCTAAAAAAAAAATCTGGCATAATAGTTTATAAGCTGTAAGCAATCTTTTAAAGCAAAGTTGAAATGCTGGGTGTTAGACCACTTTAAAAAAGATCTGTAATAAAAAAAAAAAAAAAAATAACTCCCCTGGGGGGTACTCACCTCGGGTGGGGGAAGCCTTCGGATCCTATTGAGGCTTCCCCTGTCCTCTGTCCCACGGTGGCGATGTAAATATTTACCTCTTGGGCTCCAGCGCAGTATCCGCTCTTCCCACGGAGATAGGCGAAAATAGCCGCTCTACTCGCCTGCGCAGTAGAGCGGACCCGACGGAGATCGGCTATTTTCACCTATCACCATCAGAAGCAGGGCTGTGGAGTCGGAGTTGTGGAGTCGTGCAATTTTGGGTGCCTGGAGTCGGGAAAAAATGCACCGACTCCGAATGAATTTGTAACGGTAATTAAAATAGAAAATATGATAAAATGTTCTATTTCTCAGATAATAGTCATTAAAAATAATGTATATATACACAGTATATATACAGTAATAGCTGTGCTTAGTCCACAAAAATGAAATAAACCAATCAAAATTAGTTACTTGTGCTGCTTCAATAAAGCAGTCCCCGTATTTTTAAGGTCAGATATACAGATCTGATTGTGACTGTATATATGATGTGTACACAGGAATCTCTTATATATACTAAATAACATCTATGCTGTAAGAATAAAGCCTGATGTGTAGCTGTGTCACTAATAGAGATGGTCAACGAGATGGAAATAATTCTGCACTGATGCTGATATATGCAAATGTATGCACTCCCTTTGCTGATGAAATCAAATAATTTGATATGTTGTTAAAATTTGGTTTGGTGACTACAAGTTAAAGGGTAACAGACGGATGAAAAGAAAAGTTTTATACATACCTGGGGCTTCCTCCAGCCCCCTTCAGGCTAATCAGTCCCTTGCTGTCCACCACCCGGATCTTCTGCTATGAGTCCTGGTAATTTAGCCAGTCAGCGTTGTCCGGCCGCATGCCGCTCCCACAGCCAGGAACATTCTGCACCTGCGCAATAGTGCTGCACAGGTGTAGTATGCTCCTGGCGGTGGAGTGTGTGCGTGCGCACTATGCCCGACTGGCTCAAGTACCTGGACTCATAGCAGAAGATCCAGGTGGTGGAGGAGGACAAAGAGGGACAGATTATCCTGAAGGCGGCTGGAGGAAGCCCCAGGTATGTATAAAACTTTAATTTCAGCTGTCTCAGGTTTACTTTGTTACACAGTAGTACTATACTCTACATATGCACTCCTCACAGAGCTGCAGGGAATCCACTGAGAATGCTGTGCACATTGAACACAGAGGTGTTGTCTGTTTACAATCTCCTCATTCCCCTGCAGAGTACCTGCACATCATTCTTACATGTACCCACACTTACATTGCCTAGGGCCTGATAGATGTTCTTTGTTGTCTTTGGCGCTTTGAGTCCGCAAGGAGAAAAGCGCAATATAAATGTTATTTGTCTTGTCTTTGTTCCGGTTTGTACCTTTTACAAGTACTCTTACCAAGGACTAGTTTTAGTCTAAAGGGAATAAATATAGTAGTCTACATATCCTCACTTCAGTTGTCTTGTAAAATTCCTAAGCGTTGGCAGTTAAGAGACGAATTTCATGTTACATACTTTTAATCAACAAAATTGTAATATGCAAATTAGAGGAGTCGGAGGAATCCTAAACTGAGGAGTCGGAGGATTTTTGGACTGACTCCACAGCCCTGATCAGAAGAGCAGCAACAGCGCCCCCGCTGGAGCCTGGAAAGGTAAACATTTAGGGCCCGTTTCCACTAGAGCGAATCCGCATGCGTTGTCTGCATGCGGATTCGCATAACTAATACAAGTGGATGAGACTGTTTCCACTTGTCAGTTTTTTGGTGCGTTTTTCTGTGCAGGATTTTTCTGCACGGTAGGGCCTGCAGAATTCGCCTGCGTGTGGAATGCAGGCGATTCGCAGGCAATGTATTTAATAGGGGAAAACGCACATGCGTTTTTTGCCGCGATTTCGCGTGCGAAATCGCACTAAAACTAATGTACATTGAGCCAGGCAGTGACATGGTTAAAATCGCTGATAGCCTGCCTATGCGAAATCGCATGCGAAATCGCGGCAAAAATCGCATGCGGAATCGCATCCGCATGCGATTTTGTCAGCGGTGGAATCCCAGCGATTCGCACCGCACTAGTGGAAACGGGCCCTAAACAGGCTGTCTGATTTGTTGCCTGTGCATTCCGGGGGCTGCAGTGAGATCGCCGTAGGACACAGGAGGGCGTTGGAAGCCTCGATAGGGTCCAGAGGCTTCCCCCTGAGGAGATTACTCCCCAGGGGAACTTTTTTTCAGTACAGGTTTTCTTTAAAACTATACTATTTGCCCTATTGCCCCTTAAAGCGAGCTGTAAGATAGATGTGCACCTGACGTGAGAGAATCATTGTCAGGATTTCTGGCTCTATACACTAATTGGAAAAGGTATTGAGCCCCGGAAAGATCAAAGAGGAGGCATCTCGATGGACACTATAGGCAGCAGGAGTGCAAGCATGCGCATAAGTCTCTGACTTGCCCACTGCGGGGCTGACAGCGGGACCCTTGAGTACAGCAGAACTATGCAGAGGGCCACACAGACTTCTAGGGGCTGGAAGATGCCCCAAGTAAAGCTGTATGTATTTTATTCACTTTGGATGTCCTTTTACCATCCATTGTTCGTGATCCTCTGACAAATGCAGCTGGACATAATATTTTTAGAACATACGTATAAAGCTTCTATTGCCATGAAATTATAAACTTGCCCTCTTGGAGGGGGGGGGGGGTGCACATGGTCGTATAATCATCTCTGTTGGAAAAATTATGACCTTGCCTGCTAAAGGTCTTAATTTTCCTATGGAAATTGTTTTTTTCTGAAACTAATGTATTGCCAAATGGTTTTTCAATAAAAAAAAAAAATAAATCAATAAAATATATTGAACACTAAAACACATGGACAAATATGGAATTCAGGAGCCTATATGTCCAATCCAAAGGGACATTCTACAGAACAGCCCATTAACCTCAGCGGTATGGACGAATATATACGTCCATCACCGCCGGAGGTCGCCGCTCAGGCCCTGCTGGGCCGATTTTAATGAAATAAAAAGCAGCACACGCAGCCGGCACTTTGCCAGCCGCGTGTGCTGCCTGAGCGGCTGCGATCCGCCGCGAGCAGCGGCGAAAGAGGGTCCCCCCAGCCCTGCGCAGCCGGAACAAAAGTTCCGGCCAGCGCTAAGGGCCTTTTTCCACTAGCCTGCGATTTGCGATTTGCTTCTGATCGCAAATCGCAAGGTACATTAAACTAATGGTAACTGCAGCAGCAATTTCCATTAGTGCGATCCGATTGCGATGCGATTTTGGTCAAAGCGCAATCGTCGTCCTGCCGCGTTTTGTATGCGATTGAGCTGGACTATAATGAATATAGTAGCTCAATCGCAAACGCATGGTGGAAATTGAAACGCGATTGCGATCGCGATCAGAATCGCGATCGCAATCGCGATCGCATTTCATAGTGGAAAAGAGCCCTAAGGGCTGGATCGGAGGCGGCTGACGTCAGCACGTCGGCTGACGTCCATGACGTCACTCCGCTCGTCGCTATGGCGACGATGTAAGCAAAACAAGGAAGGCTGCTCATTGCGGCCTTCCTTGTTTATTCTGGTCGCCGGAGGCGATCAGAATGACGCTTCCGGAGCGCCCTTTAGTGGGCTTTCATGCAGCCAACTTTCAGTTGGCTGCATGAAACAGGTTTTTTTTTTTTATTTAAAAAAAAAACCTCCCGCAGCCGCCCTGGCGATCTTAATAGAACGCCAGGGAGGTTAAAGGATACCCAAAGTGACATGTGACATGAGGAGATAGACATGTGTATGTACAGTGCCTAGCACATAAATAACTATAGGCTTTCTCTGCCTGAAACAGTTAAATATCAGGTATGCAAGTGGCTGACTCAGTCCTGACTCAGACAGGAAGTGACTACAGTGTGACCCTCACTGATAAGAAATTCCCCTTTTTTTCTCTCAGAAGCCATTTTTTGCTAGGAAAGTGTTTTATAGTTTGAATTTCTTATCAGTGAGGGTTACACTCGTCACTTCCTGTCTGAGTCAGGACTGAGTCAGCAACTTACATACCCGATATTTAACTCTTTTAGACTGAGAAATAAAAAACAAACAGCAGTTATTTGTGTGCTAGGCACTGTACATACACATGTCTATCTCATGTCATATGTCACTTCGGGTATCCTCATAATTTGCCCTTACTACCGATTTGGACTGATCCATTTCAAAGCTGCACGCCATCTGTAACAACTCAGAAAATAAGGATTCCTTTTAACCTCTCCAGTAAGATCACTGGCTGCTCAGGTTTGACCAGATGCCAGAAGAGAAGTAAAGTCTGAAACCCAATACTGTGCTGCTGTCATGCACATCTTTCACTACAGAGGTCAACTCTGTCAAATGCCACTTCCCCTTGGATCCAAATACCAAGCTGCTGTAGTGTACCTGACCTGTAGTGGATGTTCTGATGCTAGGTCAAATTACTATCTTATATTAAAAGGAAGCATGAAGAGAGGAATCTGGGGACTGCCATCTTTAAAGGATACCAGAACCGACATCTGACATGATGAGATAGACGTGTATGTACAGTGCCTAGCACACAAATTAACTATGCTGTGTTCCTTTTTTTCTTTCTCTGCCTGAAAGAGTTAAATCAGGCATTTAACCACTTCCCGACCGCCCCCAGCCGATGGGCGGCGGCAAAGTCCGGGCCCAAACGACCGCAATACGCCCATCGGCGGGGGCAGCTGCGGGAGTGGCTATGCGGCGATCACGTCATTCGTGACGCGATCAGCCGCCGGGGACTGGCTCCGCCCACCGTTCGCTGTAACCCGCCGGCCGTTCGGAAGCGCCGGCGGGTTACTAGCACCTGGATCGCCGCTGAAACATTGTAGAATAGGCTTTGTAATGTATACAAAGCCTATTATACTGGCTGCCTCCTGCCCTGGTGGTCCCAGTGTCCGAGGGACCACCAGGACAGGCTGCAGCCACCCTAGTTTGCACCCAAGCACACTGATTTCCCCCCGCCCCCTGATCGCCCACAGCACCCCTCAGACCCCCCCCCTGCCCACCCCCCAGACCACTGTTTGCACCCAGTCACCCCCCTAATCACCCATCAATCACTATCTGTCAACGCTATTTTTTTTATCCCCCCCCCCCTGCCCACTGCCCCCTCCTGATCACCCCACCCCTCAGATTCTCCCCAGACCCCCCCCCCCCTCCCGTGTACTGTATGCATCTATCCCCCCTGATCACCCATCAATCACTGCCACCCATCAATCAGCCCCTAACCTGCCCCTTGCGGGCAATCTGATCACCCACCCACACCAATAGATCGCCCGCAGGTCCGACATCAGATCACCTCCCAAGTGCAGTGTTTACATCTCTTCTCTCCTCTAAACACCCACTAATTACCCATCAATCACCACCTATCACCACCTGTCACTGTTACCCATCAGATTAGACCCTAATCTGCCCCTAGGGCACCCAATCACCCGCCCACACCTCAGAACGCCCTCAGAGCCCAGCCCTGATCACCTCGCCAGTGCATTGCTTGCATCTATTTCCCCCCTCTAATCACACCTTGAGACACCCATCAATCACCTCCTGTCACCCTCTAGCACACCTACCCATCAGATCAGGCCCTAATTTGCCCCGTGTGGGCTCCTGATCACTCGGCCAAACCCTCAGACCCCCTTCCGATCACCTCCCCAGTGCATTGATTGCATCTATTTTCCCCTCTAACCGCCCCCTGAGACACCCATCAATCACCTCCTGTCACCCCCCTAGCACTCCTATCCATCAGATCAGGCCCAATACAACCTGTCATCTAAAAGGCCACCCTGCTTATGACCGGTTCCACAAAATTTGCCCCCTCATAGACCACCTGTCATCAAAATTTGCAGATGCTTATACCCCTGATCAATCATTTTGAGAAATTTGGTTTCCAGACTACTCAGTTTTGGGCCCGTAAAATGCCAGGGCAGTATAGGAACCCCACAAGTGACCCCATTTTAGAAAGAAGACACCCCAAAGTATTCTGTTAGGTGTATGATGAGTTCATAGAAGATTTTATTTTTTGTCAAAAGTTAGCGGAAATTGGATTTTTAGTGTTTTTTTCACAAAGTGTCATTTTTCACTAACTTGTGACAAAAAATAAAATCTTCTATGAACTCACCAGACCCCTAACGGAATACCTTGGGGTGTCTTCTTTCTAAAATGGGGTCACTTGTGGGGTTCCTATACTGCCCTGGCATTTTAGGGGCCCTAAACCGTGAGGAGTAGTCTAGAAAAAAAATGCCTCAAAATGACCTGTGAATAGGACGTTGGGCCCCTTAGCGCACCTAGGCTGCAAAAAAGTGTCACACGTGGTATCGCCGTACTCAGAAGAAGTAGTATAATGTGTTTTGGGGTGTATTTTTATACATACCCATGCTGGGTGGGAGAAATCTCTCTGTAAATGGACAATTGTGTGTAAAAAAAAAAAAAAAAAATCAAATAATTGTCATTTACAGAGATATTTCTCCCACCCAGCATCTGTATGTGTAAAAATACACCCCAAAACACATTATAGTACTTCTCCTGAGTACGGCGATACCACGTGTGGCACTTTTTTGCACCCTAACTGCGCTAAGGGGCCCAAAGTCCAATGAGTACCTTTAGGATTTCACAGGTCATTTTGCGACATTTGGTTTCAAGACTACTCACGGTTTTGGGGCCGTAAAATGCCAGGGCAGTATAGGAACCCCACAAATGATCCCATTTTAGAAAGAAGACACCCCAAGGTATTCCGTTAGTAGTACGGTGAGTTCATAGATTTTATTTTTTGTCACAAGTTAGCGGAAAATGACACTTTGTGAAAAAAAACAATTAAAATCAATTTCCGTTAACTTGTGACAAAAAAAATTCTTCTATGAACTCGCCATACTCCTAACGGAATACCTTAGGGTTCCTATACTGTCCTGGCATTTTAGGGGCCCTAAACCGTGAGCAGTAGTCTTGAAACCAAATTTCTCAAAATGACCCGTGAAATCCTAAAGGTACTCATTGGACTTTGGGCCCCTTAGCGCAGTTAGGGTGCAAAAAAAGTGCCACACATGTGGTATCGCCATACTCAGGAGAAGTAGTATAATGTGTTTTGGGGTGTATTTTTCCACATACCCATGCTGAGTGGGAGAAATATCTCTATAAATAGACAATTGTGTGTAAAAAAAAAAAATTTAAAAAATTGTCATTTACGGAGATATTTCTCCCACCCAGCATGGGTACGTGTAAAAATACACCCCAAAACACATTATACTACTTCTCCTGAGTACGGCAATAGCACATGTGTGGCACTTTTTTGCACCCCAACTGCGCTAAGGGGCCCAAAGTCCAATGAGCATCTTTAGGCTTTACAGGGGTGCTTTCAATTAGGCACCCCCCAAAATGCCAGGACAGTGAACACACCCCACAAATTACCCCATTTTGGAAAGTAGACACTTCAAGGTATTCAGAGAGGAGCATAGTGAGTCCGTGGCAGATTTCATTTTTTTTTGTCGCAAGTTAGAAGAAATGGAAACTTTTTTTTTTGTCACAAAGTGTCATTTTCCGCTAACTTATAACAAAAAAACAAAAAAAAATCTATGAACTCACCATGCCTCTCACTGAATACTTTGGGATGTCTTCTTTCCAAAATGGGGTCATTTGGGGGGTATTTGTACTATCCTGGAATTTTAGCCCCTCATGAAACCTGACAGGTGCGCAGAAAAGTCAGAGATGCTTGAAAATGGGAAAATTCACTTTTGGCACCATAGTTTGTAAACGCTATAACTTTTACCCAAACCAATAAATAGACACTGAATGTTTTTTTTTTTTTATCAAAGACATGTAGCAGAATAACTTTCGCGCTCAAATGTATAGGAAATTTTACTTTATTTGAAAAATGTCAGCACAGAAAGTTAAAAAAGTCTTTGACAAAATTCATGTCTTTTTTGATGAATATAATAAGTAAAACTCGCAGCGGCAATCAAATAGCACCGAAAGAAAGCTGTATTCGTGACAAGAAAAGGAGGTAAAATTCATTTAGGTGGTAGGTTGTATGAGCGAGCAATAAACCGTGAAAGCTGCAGTGGTCTGAATGGAGAAAAAGGCTCTGGTCCTTAAAGGACTTACGAGCCCAAATATCAAAAAAAAAAAAAAAAAAGACAAGTACCTTAAACACTTTTAAATGCACGGAGGACGCCGTCCGCGTCCTCCGTGCAGTTCCGCCGGGTCCCCGCAGTCTGATCGCCCCCCGTGCTGCTCCCGAGCCCACAGACGGGGTCGGGCTCCCCTTCCTCTCAAAAGATGGCCGCCGGAGCTGGCCGCGGCTGCGCAGTCCGCATACACGATAGTGCGGCTGCGCAGCTCTAGGGCCCTCCCCCCGATCCACGCACAGTAGCGTGGATCGGGGGGGTGGGGGGGGGAGGCCCTAGAGCTGTGCAGCCGCACTAACGTGTATGCGGACTGCGCAGCCGCGGCCAGCTCCGGCGGCCATCTTATGAGAGGAAGGGGAGCCCGACCCCGTCTGTGGGGTCGGGAGCAGCATGGGGGGAGATCAGACTGCGGGGACCCGGCGGAACTGCACGGGGGACGCGGACGGCGTCCTCCGTGCATTTAAAAGTGTTTAAGGTACTTGTCCTTTTTTTTATATTTGGGCTCGTAAGTCCTTTAAGGGGCGAAAAGACTGTGGTCCTCAAGTGGTTAAGTCACTGACTCAGTCCTGACTTAAGTCACTGACTCAGTCCTGAAATTCCAACTATAAAACACTTTCCTAGCAGAAAATGGCTTCTGACAGAAAGAAAGAGGTAAAAAGGGGAATTTCTTATCAGTGAGGGTCACACTGTAGTCACTTCCTGTCTGAGTCAGGACTGAGTCAGCCACTTACACACCTGATATTTAACTGTTTCAGGCAGAGAAAGGAAAAAAGGAACACCGCATAGTTATTTGTGTGCTAGGCACTGTACATACCCATGTCTATCTCATCATGCCACATGTCAGTTCGGGTATCCTTTAAGAATAGCTCCCTGGACCAGGGATGAGTAATTGGTACAGAAATCATCCGACGACTCCCAATTTCCACATAATCTTGGCATTTCATCACTGCTAAAGCTTAGGAATTTTAAAGGACAACTGATCTAAGAGGGATATGGAGGCTGCCATATTTGTTTCATTTTAAATAGTACAAGTTGCCTGGCATCCTGCTGATCTTTCATGCATCAGCAGTGTTTGAATCACACATCTGAAACAAGCATGCAGCAAATGCTATCAAACTTAAATCATATATCTGATCCGCATTCCATTGTTTTCTAAGTAGTTCCTGCACCTGATCGGCGCTGCTCAGAGGGACTCCAGGCTCCCTCCCCAGTTGTATGCCGCTCTCCCTCGGCTTCTCTGGCCCCGGGATCCCCTTATCCAATCAGTGAGGCGGAGCAGCAGTGGCGACATCAACGGGGGCAGGACTTGGTTTTTAACCCATTCAGGTTCCGTGGTTTTCACGTGAGAAATGTTCACCTCCCATTCATTAGCCTATAACTTTATCACTACTTATCACAATGAACTGATCTATATCTTGTTTTTTCCGCCACCAATTAGGCTTTCTTTGGGGGGTACATTTTGCTAAGAGCCACTTTACTGTAAACGCATTTTAACAGGAAGAAGAAAAAAAATGGAAAAAAATCATTATTTCTCAGTTTTCAGCCATTATAGTTTTAAAATAATACATGCCTCCATAATTAAAACTCACGTATTGTATTTGCCCATATGTCCCGGTTATTATTACACCGTTAAAATTATGTCCCCATCACAATGTATGGCGACAATATTTTATTTGGAAATAAAGGTGCATTTTTTTCCATTTTGCATCTATCACTATTCACACGTTTAAAATAAAAAATATATAGAAATATTTCATCTTTACATTGATATTTAAAAAGTTTAGACCCTTAGGTAAATATTTACATTTTTTTTATTGTAATTTTTTTTTTATAGTAAACATTTTATTTGGGTAGTCAATAGATTTATAATGTAAATGTGTGTTCATTTTAATTTATTTTTATTTTCAGTTGTAGTATTACTTTTTAGCCACAAAAGTTTGTTTACATGACGTCACTAAGCGTAACACACGCTTAGAGTGCCGCATCGGGGAGGGAGCGGCCAGAAAAGGCGCAGCTTCCGAGAGAAGCTGTCGCTTTTTCTGCGGGGGAGAGGAATCAGTGATCGGGCACCATAGCCCGATACATTGATTCCCTGGCTACCGAATCCGCGGCCGGGAGTGCGCGATCGGCCGCGGGAGCGCGCATGGTTCCTGGACGTAGTTTCTACGTCCAGGAACCAAAATAGGTTAATGTGGACACAAAAAAAAAAAAAAATTGAGATGCGCCCTATTACATGTATATATGTACACACATATACATATGTGTGTATATACCAGGGCTGCGGAGTCGGAGTCGAAGTCGGGCAATTTTGGGTGCCTGGAGTCGGAGTCGGAAAAAAATGCACCGACTCCGACTCCTAATGAATTTGTAACTGTAATTAAAATAGAAAATATGATAAAATGTTCTATTTCTCAGATAATAGTCATTAAATATAATGTATATATACAGTAATAGCTGTGCTTAGTCCACAAAAATGAAATAAACCAATCAAAATTAGTTACTTGTGCTGCTTCAATAAAGCAGTCCCCGTATTTTTAAGGTCAGATATACATATCTGATTGTGACTGTATATATGATGTGTACACAGGAATCTCTTATATATACTAAACAACATCTATGCTGTAAGAATAAAGCCTGATGTGTAGCCGTGTCACTAATAGAGATGGTCAACGAGATGGAAATAATTCTGCATTGATGCTGATTTATGCAAATGTATGCACTCTTTGCTCATGAAATCAAATAATTTGATAGGTTATTAAAATTTGGTTATTAAAATTTGGTTTGGTGACTACAAATTAAAGGGTAACGGAGACGGATGAAAAGTAAAGTTTTTTTTTTTTACATACCTGGGGCTTCCTCCAGCCCCCTTCAGGCTAATCAGTCCCTCACTGTCCTCCACCACCCAGATCTTCTGCTATGAGTCCTGGTAATTCAGCCAGTCAGCGCTGTCCGGCCGCATGCCGCTCCCACAGCCAGGAAAATTCTGCACCTGCGCAATAGTGCTGCGCAGGTGTAGTACGCTCCTGGTGGCGGAGTGTGTGCATGCGCACTACGCCTGACTGGCTCAAGTACCTGGACCCATAGCAGAAGATCCAGGTGGTGGAGGAGGACATAGAGGGACTGATTATCCTGAAGGCGGCTGGAGGAAGCCCCAGGTATGTATAAAACTTTAATTTCATCTGTCTCAGGTTTACTTTGTTACACAGTAGTACTATACTCTACATATGCACTCCCCACAGAGCTGCAGGGAATCCACTGAGAATGCTGTGCACATTGAACACAGAGGTGTTGTCTGTCACCCATAAACCTTGTTCAGATTGTGCATGAAGAATGTGTAATAGAGGAAGAATCTCCTCATTCCCCTGCAGAGTACCTGCACATCATTCTTACATGTACCCACACTTACATTGCCTAGGGCCTGATAGATGTTCTTTGTTCTGGTTTGTACCTTTTACAAGTACTCTTACCAAGGACTAGTTTTAGTCTAAAAGGGAATAAATATAGTAGTCTACATATCCTTCTCACTTCAGTTGTCTTGTAAAATTCCTAAGCGTTGGCAGTTAAGAGACGAATTTCATGTTACATACTTTTAATCAACAAAATTGTAATATGCAAATTAGAGGAGTCGGAGGAATCCTAAACTGAGGAGTCGGAGTCTGTGGATTTTTGGACCGACTCCACAGCCCTGGTATATACTGCTGCCTGCACATTTTGACTACTCTCTGCCTGCCGCCTGCACCGACCACTGCCTGGATTTTGACTACTCTCTGCCTGCCTTATTTGTACAGTTTCACAATTTAAGTTCATTGATAAATTTAATTCAACATATTTGTGTTCTAGCCTTTCATTTCTAGGCAGAATTTTATTCTGGCGAGTTATGACTTAATGCTGGGGATACACTGTACGTTTCTGTACCGTGCATCGACCAGCTGATCCGGCCAGCTGATAATATTCAGCAGGCCCGATCAAGCCGCTCAACCCTCGCCCGCCCGATCCCCGCCTGCGGACAATGGCAGGGAATAGAGCGATGATAAGGAAGCACCGGCGGGGGCGAGCGGTGATCGATCCGCACGCACGAGCAGAGACGCGGCTGGGGTCGATCTGGCGGCTAATCGAGCCGCCGGTCGACCCGTGTATTCGCGGCATTAGAATTGGAGGCCTAAAATGATTGAAAAACAATGTACCACTTTTGACTCATAATTGCAGACAGAATTGCACCGCCAGGGAGGTTTAGGGCTCGTTTCCACTATTGCAATGCAGAATCGCCTGGATTCCACCGCTGCTGAAATTGCATGAAATAGCATGTGGATGCGAATTTTTGCGCGTTTTTGCCGCGAATTCGCATAGGTGAGGGTATATGCGAATTTAACCATGTCACTGCCTGTTTGAAGTTACATTGGTACCTATGCGAATTCGCATGAAAATTCGCATACCATAGCCGCATGCGAATTTCCTATTAAATACATTAGCGGCGATTCGCATGCATTCCACTCGCAGGCAAATTCGTTGGCTCTTTTGTGCGTTTTTTTACCGCTGAAAAAAAACGCACCTCAACAACGCTACAGTGGAAACAGGCCCATCCACTTGCATTACATGTGCGAATCCGCATGCGTTGGACGCATGCAGATTCGCAATAGTGGAAACGGGCCCTAAAGGACACCAAAAGTGAAAGGTATATGGAGGTGGACATATATCCTCTTAAAAAATTGCACAGTTTGGCTGTCCTCCAGATCCCATCTCTAATACTTTTAACAATACACTGAACAAGCGTTCAGATGAGAGACTTTTCTGATTCAAGTTTAAAGGATAGTCCACACGGAGTTCAAATCACGACCATAATCTTGCGGCATGAAATTGAGTTTTTACCGCAATTTCCATACATCACAACCTACCTGCCCCCAAAATGATGCACGTAGCGAGTTTGCCATTTATGCAAATCGCAAATGCTGACTTGAGAATAATCCCATAGGGCACAATCACAGCCTTCTGCTGATTGCTGGCGAAATTCTGAGTATTTTAATACAGGATTATGAAAATGGTGTATGAAAATGGACCAATAAACATTTGCAAATGTGGAATTTGATAAATCCATTTCAGCCTGCATACATTTGCATAAACCTGCAAAACAGAGCTTTCCTTCTCATTGACCATCCCTACTAGTGACCAGGCCTGTGGAGTCAGAGTAATTTTGGGTGCCTAGAGTCAAAGAGTCGAAGTCTTTGGTTTCATAAACTGAGTAGGATGATTTTTGAACCAACTCCATAGCCCTGCTAGCGACCAGGGCTGTGGTGTCTGTACAAAAATCTTCCAACTCCAACGTTTATGAAACCAAGACTCAAACTCCGACTCCGGGTACCAAAAATGGCCCTGACTCCTCAGTCTAATACTTCACAGGGCTGGGGATTTTGTACAAAAATCATCTGACTCCGACTGCTCAGTTTATGAAATGAACAACTCCCAACTCTGAGTGCCCAAAATTGCCCCGATTCAGACTCCGCAGCCCTGCTAGCGACAACTACTCATTGGTCTTTAATCTTACAGCAGAGAGGTTACATGATTGGGTGGATGGCACACTCTTAAACTAGAGCTTTGCGTTGTGTTATAATGTGCACATAATGCAGCTAAAAACAATTGTGGGGCATGCGATACAACACAGACAAACTGAGCAGTGCGCACCTTTATTGCCCTTCAGTGGGTGTATCAATGTGTGCACTTCTAGTAATGCACTATATGTTCTGTGCTGTGACTACAGTATCCCTTACATCACAACTGATGAGGCCTGAACTGTCCATAGACTAAAACTACAGAGTGTGTTAAAAAGCAATGCAAATGATCGGAGCAGTGCTTTTCAGCGCTGCTAGATTTGGGCGCAGCCCGCGCCTCCATAGACTACAATAGGAATCATTCCTATTGCAGCGCTCAGTGAGCAACGTCGGCTCCGTCAGAAGAGCAATCGCTGGAAGCCGAATTATTTCATTCCCCCACTATCCATGGCAGCCTGGAGGGGGAATAGTAATTAAATCGGCCCGGACTTGTGCAGAAGCAGGATCAGCCATATACCGCTGTATCCTACGTCCAAGTCTACCGGCGCCGATTTCAAATGTACTCGCAAATGATGACTTGCAAGCAAGTTTACAGCAGCACGGACTGGGGCAAACAACGGTGTGCTCCGCCTGTTCTGATTGGTGCAAATCTAATCTGAATACAATTTGCACCTCACTGACCATTTCTAATCGAAACCAACAAAAATATACTATCATGAAATTGCAAGCCATTTTAACGATCACATTATTAATCAAGTATTAACTGGGAAACTATGAGGGCAAGAAACTGCAGTACTCAAACATTCTCATAGCTTTATGCCACAACAATACAAAGCTAAGAATGGCAATAGACATCTGCTGTACTCTGGAGAGGTGCAGGGTGATGTCCAGGTAACAATCAGTATCAGATATAGATTTAGTTTGCCTAATCCCAAGCCTATCTAAAGACAGTAATGTATTGCTGTACAAAACAAAAAAAACAAAACAAAACAAAACAAAACCAGGAATTGTAACAGCTAGCTTGTGGGAAATTCTCACCACTTTTCATTTGAATCTAGTAATACATTTTACTTTCTAATACAATTCCTATATTAAAGCTGCGTTATGTTAATTAAATGACAAGAACGCATCAGATGTTACCTCATTCAGTGAGATTTACATGTCGGCAATTGGTGAAGGGGAACATGCGTTTCCCGAGCCAATCGAAGGGCCTGGAATGAATGGACACAACCCAGATTAGGGGCCCTATTCATTCATATTAACAAAAGTAATAAAAAAAAAAAAAAAAAAAAAAAAATATAAAAATTGAGCACTTCCTAGTAACCCAGGATAGTGTTTGTAGCAAACAAGTAAAATTACAGTCAAAATGCATCTAAGGAGGACCAATACTAGACTACCAGGGAGGACCACTACACTATCAGAGAAAGCTACTGTGGTTGAGGAGGGACCACTAGACAACCAGAGAGAGCTGTGAGAAAGAGGTGGGGGCACTAGACTACCAGTGAAAAAAAACAACTAATGCGGATCTGTAAGATGCAGCAACCGTCCTGTAAAATAATGTTATTACCTGTGCTGCCTTCTCCCTCGGGTCACAAAGACCCTGAATCACCCAACTTCCGGTGTGTGGCCCGCCGTACCCAGACAAAACTGCCAAGATATTTACTCTAGTGAACTTCAGTAACATTCTTTGCGGAGGCGGAGCCAAGCACCAAGAGTCTGGTGATTCAGAATCTTTGGTACGACTTCGGAGGGAGAAGGCAGTGCAGGTAACAGACTCTTGCACCCACTTCCTGCAAGAAACCCACTAGGAGCAATTTTCTGAGCACTTTGTGATTTGAAAACACTTGCTAATGTAATGCTATGGGTGTGATCCCACTTGAGCAATGTGATTGTATAAAAATTCCCTATAGCACTGTATTAGCAAGAGCTTTTTCAAATCACTAGCGATTAGACATCGCTCCTAGTGGGTTTCTGGTCTTACAATGTTCTGCTATATCGTGAAGCAGCATGTTCTGTTCTATGGAGAGGGGAACAATGAGAACAAACCGGGGACACCACAGTATTCATTTTTGATCCAGCTTCTTTGGTAAACAATGCCATGAAACACCTGAAACCCCATGCTTTGTTTTCACACTATGCCATTTAAGTGTTTTAAAGCAGTAGGATTAGTCATACTATGCCAGGGGGGGAAAAAACATAAGTAGATAAATACTTAACCTACTTACATAACATGTATTGTACAGTCCACATTTTGATTTCTGTGAATGTAATATAGTAAATGAAGAGAGTTCTGTTCCTGGTGGGAACCAGATCTTTTGCCCACAGTTTAGGCTAAATCCTGATGTCATTTCTGCCCTTTACTTTTTTTTTCTTTTCTCCTCCAATTGCCGAGTCTCCTCAGCCTTGCTTGTAAACACGTGAGCAGGGGATCGTGTTTCAGATAGGCAGCCAGGCAGGGAAATAAATGGAAGAGGAGAAATATATTATAGATAAAAAGAACGAACCCCCAGCATGCAACTGTTTGGCACTGACTACTAAAGGGCCATTGCTCCTCAAGTATGTGATAACTCCAAATCATAACAGCAGAAATTTTTTTTAATGCAGAATTAACATCTTTATCACTTAATACACTCAAACCAGTTTCTGTTGAAAGTTGATTTTTAGGGTGACAATCCCACTTTAAAAACACAGTTGCCCTATGAAAAAGATATTTTTAACAGTTTTTAAAGTGGTGTTGAACTTGCCTTTGCTATCCGAAACAGTCTGTACACCTGTTGGATTATTATGGCTCTGTACAAATTAACAGCTATTTGTGCAAAAAACTTGTTAAAATGTGATGTCTGCAGCAAGCAGGGAAGATTACCTTCTCTCTACTTCCCCTGCTCGCTGCGTCACTTCCTGCAATGCCGCCCTCCAAAGTATAGAGGGCGACATTGCAGGAAGTCTGGCGGCAAGCGGTGGAATGCAAAAAGTCTTTGCGCAAGTAGATGGAAGGGTAGTGTGGACGGGGAACCCAGGTGGGGGGACCCCCCTACCTATCCTGGCTGCTTCCACACCTCCAGTTCGCGCCCCCCCCCCCCCATACGTTTCCACGGACTGGAAACATATGCTCCAAACATATGGTAAACTTAAGAGCGGAGGGAGGTTTCAGTTTCAAACGGATCCGATCTATAGACTGACCAGTGTGGACCTACTCTAATAAACAGGTTTCATTCAAGATGCAATTTGCTCAAAAGGAGCATTCTCATTTAAAGAGACACTGAAGCGAAAAAAATATTATGATATTATGATTTGTATGTGTAGTACAGCTAAGAAATAAACATTAAGATCAGATACATCAGTCTAATTGTTTCCAGTACAGGAAGAGTTAAACTCCAGTTATCTCTATGCAAAAAAAGCCATTAAGCTCTACGACTTTCAAAGTCGTGGAGAGGGCTGTCTTCTGACTTATTATCTCAAGTGGTTTCTTTTTCTCTGCCAGAGGAGAGGTCATTAGTTCACAGACTGCTCTGAAAGAATCATTTTGAATGCTGAGTGTTGTGTAATCTGCACATATTAGAGAATGATGCAATGTTAGAAAAAAACACTATATACCTGAAAATAAAAATGAGAATATTTTCCTTGCTGCTAATCTTCTAGTAATTATTCATAGTACACAACCAATTCATTATCTCTTTTTTTTTCGCTTCAGTGTCTCTTTAACCACTTCGGGACCACAGTCTTTTCGCCCCTTAAGGACCAGAGCCTTTTTCTCCATTCAGACCACTGCAGCTTTCACGGTTTATTGCTCGGTCATACAACCTACCACCTAAATGAATTTTACCTCCTTTTCTTGTCACTAATACAGCTTTCTTTTGATGCTATTTGATTGCTGCTGCGAGTTTTACTTTTTATTATATTCATCAAAAAAGACATGAATTTTGTCAAAAAAATGACTTTTTTAACTTTCTGTGCTGACATTTTTCAAATAAAGTAAAATTTCCTATACATTTGAGCGCGAAAGTTATTCTGCTACATGTCTTTGATAAAAAAAAAAAACATTCAGTGTATATTTATTGGATTGGGTAAAAGTTATAGCGTTTACAAACTATGGTGCCAAAAGTGAATTTTCCCATTTTCAAGCATCTCTGACTTTTCTGCGCACCTGTCATGTTTCATGAGGGGCTAAAATTCCAGGATAGTACAAATACCCCCCAAATGACCCCATTTTGGAAAGAAGACATCCCAAAGTATTCAGTGAGAGGCATGGTGAGTTCATAGAAGATTTTATTTTTTGTCACAAGTTAGCGGAAAATGACAGTTTGTGACAAAAAAAAAAAAAAAAAAAAAAAGTTTCCATTTCTTCTAACTTGCGACAAAAAAAAATGAAATCTGCCACGGACTCACTATGCTCCTCTCTGAATACCTTGAAGTGTCTACTTTCCAGAATGGGGTCATTTGTGGGGTGTGTTTACTGTCCTGGCATTTGGGGGGTGCCTAATTGTAAGCACCCCTGTAAAGCCTAAAGATGCTCATTGGACTTTGGGCCCCTTAGCGCAGTTAGGCCGCAAAAAAGTGCCACACATGTGGTATTGCCGTACTCAGGAAAAGTAGTATAATGTGTTTTGGGGTGTATTTTTACACATACACATGCTGGGTGGGAGAAATATCTCCGTAAATGACAATTTTTTTATTTTTTTTACACACAATTGTCTATTTATAGAGATATTTCTCCCACTCAGCATGGGTATGTGGAAAAATACACCCCAAAACACATTATACTACTTCTGAGTACGGCGATACCACATGTGTGGCACTTTTTTGCACCCTAACTGCGCTAAGGGGCCCAAAGTCCAATGAGTACCTTTAGGATTTCACAGGTCATTTTGAGAAATTTCGTTTCAAGACTACTCCTCACGGTTTAGGGCCCCTAAAATGCCAGGACAGTATAGGAACCCCACAAATTACCCCATTTTAGAAAGAAGACACCCCAAGGTATTCCGTTAGATGTATGGTGAGTTCATAGAAGATTTTTTTTTTTTGTCACAAGTTAGCGGAAATTGATTTTAATTGTTTTTTTTCACAAAGTGTCATTTTCCGCTAACTTGTGACAAAAAATAAAATCTTCTATGAACTCGCCATTCTCCTAACGGAATACCTTGGGGTGTCTTCTTTCTAAAATGGAGTCATTTGTGGGGTTCCTATACTGCCCTGGCATTTTAGGGGCCCTAAACCGTGAGGAGTAGTCTTGAAACCAAATGTGGCAAAATGACCTGTGAAATCCTAAAGGTACTCATTGGACTTTGGGCCCCTTAGCGCACTTAGGGTGCAAAAAAGTGCCACACATGTGGTACCGCCGTACTCAGGAGAAGTAGTATAATGTGTTTTGGGGTGTATTTTTACACATACCCATGCTGGGTGGGAGAAATATCTCTGTAAATGACAATTATTTGATTTTTTTTACACACAATTGTCCATTTACAGAGAGATTTCTCCCACCCAGCATGGGTATGTATAAAAATACACCCCAAAACACATTATACTACTTCTTCTGAGTACGGCGATACCACATGTGTGACACTTTTTTGCAACCTAGGTGCGCTAAGGGGCCTAACGTCCTATTCACAGGTCATTTTGAGGCATTTGGATTCTAGACTACTCCTCACGGTTTAGGGCCCCTAAAATGCCAGGGCAGTATAGGAACCCCACAAGTGACCCCATTTTAGAAAGAAGACACCCCAAGGTATTCTGTTAGGAGTATGGTGAGTTCATAGAAGATTTTTTTTTTGTCACAAGTTAGCGGAAAATGACACTTTGTGAAAAAAAAAAACAATACATATCAATTTCCGCTAACTTGTGACAAAAAATAAAATCTTCTATGAACTCATCATACACCTAAAAGAATACCTTGGGGTGTCTTCTTTCTAAAATGGGGTCACTTGTGGGGTTCCTATACTGCCCTGGCATTTTAGGGGCCCTAAACCGTGAGGAGTAGTCTTGAACCCAAATGTCTTAAAATGACCTGTGAAATCCTAAAGGTACTCATTGGACTTTGGGCCCCTTAGCACAGTTAGGCTGCAAAAAAGTGTCACACATGTGGTATCGCCGTACTCAGAAGAAGTAGTATAATGTGTTTTGTGGTGTATTTTTACATATAACCATGCTGGGTGGGAGAAATATCTCTGTAAATGACACATTTTTTTATTTGTTTTACACACAATTGTCCATTTACAGAGAGATTTCTCCCACCCAGCATGGGTATGTGTAAAAATACACCACAAAACACATTATACTACTTCTCCTGAGTATGGCGATACCACATGTGTGACACTTTTTTGCAGCCTAGGTGCGCTAAGGGGCCCAACGTCCTATTCACAGGTCATTTTGAGGCATTTGTTTTCTAGACTACTCCTCACGGTTTAGGGCCCCTAAAATGCCAGGGCAGTATAGGAACCCCACAAGTGACCCCATTTTAGAAAGAAGACACCCCACGGTATTCCGTTAGGGGTATGGTGAGTTCATTCCGTTAGGGGTATGGTGAGTTCATAGAAGATTTTATTTTTTCTCACAAGTTAGTGAAAAATGACACTTTGTGAAAAAAACAATAACAATCCAATTTCCGCTAACTTTTGACAAAAAATAAAATATTCTATGAACTCATCATACACCTAACAGAATACCATGGGGTGTCTTCTTTCTAAAATGGGGTCACTTGTGGGGTTCCTATACTGCCCTGGCATTTTACGGGCCCAAAACTGTGAGTAGTCTGGAAACCAAATTTCTCAAAATGACTGTTCAGGGGTATAAGCATCTGCAAATTTTGATGACAGGTGGTCTATGAGGGGGCAAATTTTGTGGAATCGGTCATAAGCAGGGTGGCCTCTTAGATGACAGGATGTATTGGGCCTGATCTGATGGATAGGAGTGCTAGGGGGGTGACAGGAGGTGATTGATGGGTGTCTCAGGGGGCGGTTAGAGGGGAAAATAGATGCAATCAATGCACTGGGGAGGTGATCGGAAGGGGGTCTGAGGGGGATCTGAGGGTTTGGCCGAGTGATCAGGAGCCCACACGGGGCAAATTAGGGCCTGATCTGATGGGTAGGTGTGCTAGGGGGTGACAGGAGGTGATTGATGGGTGTCTCAAGGTGTGATTAGAGGGGGGAAATAGATGCAAGCAATGCACTGGCGAGGTGATCAGGGCTGGGGTCTGAGGGCGTTCTGAGGTGTGGGCGGGTGATTGGGTGCCCGCAAGGGGCAGATTAGGGTCTAATCTGATGGGTAACAGTGACAGGTGGTGATAGGGGGTGATTGATGGGTAATTAGTGGGTGTTTAGAGGAGAGAATAGATGTAAACAATGGATTTGGGAGGTGATCTGATGTCGGATCTGCGGGCAATCTATTGGTGTGGGTGGGTGATCAGATTGCCCGCAAGGGGCAGGTTAGGGGCTGATTGATGGGTGGCAGTGACAGGGGGTGATTGATGGGTGGCAGTGACAGGGGGTGATTGATGGGTGATTGACAGGTAATCAGTGGGTTATTACAGGGGAGAACAGATGTAAATATTGCACGGGCGAATTGATAAGGGGGGGGGTCTGAGGGCAATCTGAGCGTGTGGGCAGGTGATTGGGTGCCCGCAAGGGGCAGATTAGGGTCTAATCTGATGGGTAACAGTGACAGGTGGTGATAGGGGGTGATTGATGGGTAATTAGTGGGTGTTTAGAGGAGAGAATAGATGTAAACAATGGATTTGGGAGGTGATCTGATGTCGGATCTGCGGGCGATCTATTGGTGTGGGTGGGTGATCAGATTGCCCGCAAGGGGCAGGTTAGGGGCTGATTGATGGGTGGCAGTGACAGGGGGTGATTGATGGGTGGCAGTGACAGGGGGTGATTGATGGGTGATTGACAGGTAATCAGTGGGTTATTACAGGGGAGAACAGATGTAAATATTGCACGGGCGAATTGATAAGGGGGGGGGGTCTGAGGGCAATCTGAGCGTGTGGGCAGGTGATTGGGTGCCCGCAAGGGGCAGATTAGGGTCTAATCTGATGGGTAACAGTGACAGGTGGTGATAGGGGGTGATTGATGGGTAATTAGTGGGTGTTTAGAGGAGAGAATAGATGTAAACAATGGATTTGGGAGGTGATCTGATGTCGGATCTGCGGGCGATCTATTGGTGTGGGGGGGTGATCAGATTGCCCGCAAGGGGCAGATCAGGGGCTGATTGATGGGTGGCAGTGACAGGGGGTGATTGACGGGTGATTGACAGGTGATTGACAGGTGATTGACAGGTGATTGACAGGTGATCAGGGGGGATAGATGCATACAGTACACGGGGGGGGGGTCTGGGGGGGGGGTCTGGGGAGAATCTGAGGGGTGGGGGGGTGATCAGGAGGGAGTAGGGGGCAGATTAGGGACTTAAAAAAAAAATAGCGTTGACAGATAGTGACAGGGAGTGATTGATGGGTGATTAGGGGGGTGACTGGGTGCAAACAGTGGTCTGGGGGGTGGGCAGGGGGGGGTCTGAGGGGTGCTGTGGGCGATCAGGGGGCAGGGGGGGGGAAATCAGTGTGCTTGGGTGCAGACTAGGGTGGCTGCAGCCTGCCCTGGTGGTCCCTCGGACACTGGGACCACCAGGGCAGGAGGCAGCCAGTATAATAGGCTTTGTATACATTACAAAGCCTATTATACACTGTTGCAGCGGCGATCCGGATGCCAGTAACCCGCCGGCGCTTCCGAACGGCCGGCGGGTTACGGCGAACGGGGGGCGGAGCCAGTCCCCGGCGGCTGATCGCGTCACGAATGACGCGATCGCCGCATAGCCACTCCCGCAGCCGCCCCCGCCGATGGGCGTATTGCGGTCGTTTGGGACCGGTCTTTGCCGCCGCCCATCGGCTGGGGGCGGTCGTTAAGTGGTTAAAGGAAACCCGAGATGGCAGAATTAAAAAAAAAAAAAAAAATTTGAGGGCTCACATACAAATCAGTAGGGTTTGATTCACTAAGCTACACTGCTCAAGCAGCGCAGCTTAGTGTGGCAGTGTAAGTAAAATTTTCAAAGTAGGCATGCTACTGCTGTAGCATGCACCACTAACTTATTCATGCTACTCCAAAACAAATAGCTGTTCTAATTGTCCCACTCTGGACCCTGTCAGGTCCAGTGACTTTGTAACACGAGATCCCCTTGACAGGCAGCCTATTGGGGCAAAGCGCTGGGATCTCGTTTTACAAAGTGATTCAACCCTCAAGTCAGCTAGCTAATTGTACAAGCTGTTAGTCGGTATTTCTCTTGTCTGGCTCTCGGGGGAAATGGCCAATGTTGCTGAAACCCAAGTGAAGCTGAAGATGTGTCTGACATTTCCGCTGCCCGGTGGATCAACTGTATACACATCACCATGGCAACAGGGACGCAAGCCCTACTGTCCCAGTTTGAAACATTGTATGGCTCTCACAGAATTACATTTTAAAAATGTGGCAATTATGGCTCTCAGCCAAGAAGGTTCCTGACCCCTGCACTAGACCTTAGGCCAGTTACAATAGCGGGCGATAGGTCTCTGCCGCTACACCCCTCACCACCCCCTCCTGCCACAGCATGGGCCTCAGGTCAGCACAGGTACCCCACGCACACACATGCCCAGCCCCTGCCCCCTGTACTGCCTGGCGTCTGCCCACGTGCCATGCATGTGCGCTGGCCAAAATGCACGGACACAGGGACAGAGGAGAACGCAGGGACACAGGGGTTTTATTATAGAGGATAACTGGGGTTTCCTCCAGGCTAATTGTGCACTTGCCATCTTAATTGCAGTATTTCCTCTGCAATCCATCCGGGCAACTCTGGCAATCTGTACATAGAGCATGCGCAGTCCGCTCCTGGTTGTTGGGGCATGCACGGCCTGACTGCGTATTCATGGACTGACCGGAGGCTACAGGCAACGAAGGAGGAGGCAGCGGCAATATTAGCCTGAAGGGGGCTGAAGGAAGCCCCAGGTATGTACAGGATCTTCTCAAAAAATTAGCATATTGTGATAAAGTTCATTATTTTCTGTAATGTACTGATAAACATCTTTCATATATTTTAGATTCATTACACACAACTGAAGTAGTTCAAGCCTTTTACTGTTTTAATATTGATGTTTTTGGCATACAGCTGATAAAAACCCAAATTTCCTATCAAAAAAATTAGCATATTTTATCCAACCAATAAAAGAAAAGTGTTTTTAAAAGAAAAAAAGTCAACCTTCAAATATTTATGTTCAGTTATGCACTCAATACTTGGTCGGGAATCCTTTTGCAGAAATGACTGCTGACTGCTTCAATGCGGCGTGGCATGGAGGCAATCAGCATGTGGCAGTGCTTTTCTTTTTATGGAGGCCCAGGATGCTTCGATAGTGGCCTTAAGCTCATCCAGAGTGTTGGGTCTTGCGTCTCAACTTTCTCTTCACAAGATCCCACAGATTCTCTATGGGGTTCAGGTCAGGAGAGTTGGCAGGCCAATTGAGCACAGTAATTCCATGGTCAGTAAACCATTTACCAGTGGTTTGGGCACTGTGAGGTGTCAGGTCGTGCTGAAAAATGAAATCATCTCCATAAAGCTTTTCAGCATATGGAAGCATGAAGTGCACCTCCCCATTGTTTCAACATAATAAAAGGACTTGCTCACCAGCCACACAGCTTGTGTATATGGATTGTGGAAATTATAGAAATCTGGCTTGGATTTTATTTAGTGTAGGTTATTGAAGAGGTTTGCAATCCATTCCTGGAGCATGTTGCCCAACAGAGTTGCTCTAAGTTTACAATTTGCACATTGTTCTTTGTGTGTGTGAATTTGCACGAAAGTGAATTTTCACAATGCAAGCCTATAGTAGAAATGAGGCATAAGGGCTTTGCACCACAGCATACTATTAAAACTATTTACTGCAAAGAAACACAAAGAACTAAGCACAACCTGCTCAAAGTTATAAATTCAGATCGTTACTGCACAAAATCAATTTCGTTTGATTGGGAGCAAATCAGACATGCTGTAAATTATCAATTTGACCTGTTGATTAGACAGGAAATGGCATGCTGGGTACCAGGCATTATGTCTTGTTTAGAAAGCTAGTATACAGGTATTTGCATTGGCCATCTGATAGGAACTTCATTCACTTTTCTCAAACCATTATTTCCTCACATGCAGATATTTTGCATGCATAGGAAGGAGCAGTAGTTTCATGACCATTATATATCATATTCACTTGTCATATCTTGTAATTAAATTTTTATTAAAGCGGAATATAACCCTGCATTTCAACTTTGCTCTAAAACATTATTTACAGTATATTATATGCAACCAGCATTTTTTTTTTACTAGACCAGCATTGGAAGGGTTACACAGGGCTTTAAAGTTCCTTTAGATTTCTGCAGATGCATCCGAAGCTGAAAAGAGATACATTTTGTTTACAGAAATGTATCTAAGTGTTGAATGACTCATCTCTCTGACTGAGAAGGAGCTTGGAGGACTGCCAAAG
The DNA here is from genome assembly GCF_040937935.1 of Hyperolius riggenbachi. Lineage (NCBI taxonomy): Eukaryota > Metazoa > Chordata > Amphibia > Anura > Hyperoliidae > Hyperolius > Hyperolius riggenbachi. The sequence goes on along the minus strand of NC_090647.1, from coordinate 478,232,694 downwards.
AGTGTGTAAGTGTTTATCAATAGATACATAGAATGTAACAATCTGAACTTCTGCATATCTCTCCAGGGAACTTGAAACGTCTGTGTTTAACCCTTCCAATGCTGGTCTAGTAAAAAAAAAATGCTTTTTGCATATAATATGCTGTAAATAATATTTTAGAGCAAAGTTGAAATGCAGGGTTATATTCCGCTTTAAACAAATCTATAAGTTTAAAGCCCCGTCTACACGAAGCGATTTTACTTATCGAGCCACTGATGCGGCTCGATTGATAAGATCCGACAGGTCGGATCTTGCCACCGCCGATTCCCTGCTCATCCCCACGAGGGGACAATGGCAGGGAATCGAGCGGAAGATAAGCAGTGCCGGGCGGGGACGAGGGCGGATCGAATCTGGCGCATGCGCGGCGAGCGGGGACGCGGCGGGGATGCAGAAGAGGCGATCCGGCGGCTAATCGAGCCGCCGGATCGCTTCGTGTAGATGAGGCTTTATATGGACATGCATACGCCAACATCCCAACTGATCAGTAGAAGTGGATAAAAGAAACAAGGGCCTAGCAAGGGACTTCCACTGGGACAAAATGATACAATTGTGTTTAGTACCAAAATTACAATGTAACAAAACATAATCATCTGCCTCCCTCTTCCCCTTCCTCCCCAGTCCTTTTCCTTCCCGTCTCATGTCCTTCATTTTTCTCCACCCCTTTGCTTTCCCTTCCATCTTCCTGGCCCTATTTCTTCTTTCACCTTTTAATACCCAAATGCTAATCACCCTGAAAGAGCTTGTGCAATGATTCCCTATGAGAGAGTTCTGAATGGTTCGTTTCCGATTCGCTCAGCAAAGTGCTGCCTGTACCATTTTTAGGGCAATTTTGCTACAATGGAATGTATAGGAAAAGCAAGGCTGTGCAGTCGGTACAAAAATCTTCCAACTCCGACTCCTCAGTTTCTGAAACCACCACTGACTCCAACTCCAGGTACCCAAAATTGCTCAGACTCCTCGACTCCGACTCCTTAAGGTGGCCACACACACACGATACAATAAAACGATGCGATTTTACAGTAATTCGATAAAAACGATCGGATCTCTCGAAAAATCTAAAGCTTTTTTTTCATTCAACTGAAAAATCCGATCGGATTTCCCGGTTTCTTCGATCCGGAATGCCAGATATCTTTCTTCAATCTATCTAAAGATTGTATGGTGTGTGTTGGATTGTCAATTTATTAATATACACACCCTAGCAATTTTGTCAGTTTCCAATCATTTTTATCATAATTGGGGGAAAAATTGAACATACGTGTGTGGTACATTGTATCATTTAAAAATATGACCAATCAGAAAAATGTATTGTAATTCTTAAATTGAACAGATATTAAAAAAATTGTATGGTGTGTGTGGCCACCTCAAAATCCTCAGGGCTGTGGATTTTGTACAAAAATAATGCGACTCAGACTCCTGACTCCAACTCCTCAGTTTCTGAAACCACGACTCCAACTCCAAGTGCCTAAAATTGCCCGACTCCAACTCCACAGCACTGAGGAAAAGCGCAAAACGCTCACAAAATAGCTTTGTGCGGCGATTGCGTTCACGCTTTAATGAATAAATACATTGTATTTATTCATTTCCAGGTTAGAGGTCACTTCCTGACTTGAGTCACGAAGTGGAAAAAATTGCTCTGGGGAGTGCAAAAAAACTGGCATCAGCGATTTCAATTTTAGATGTTAACAAAGACTAAAGGCTCATTCACAAAAAAAAAAAAAAAAAAAAAAAAAAAAAAAAAAAAACACAACACACAATTTTGTGCATGGGTTTCCCAACATGCAGCGGGGTGCATTGCAAGGCAACCAGCAACAATAGAACCAGACAGGAAATTGCATGCTATAAAAAAATATTCGTGGAGACGTTACATTGCAATGCACAGTAATGTTTCTGTGGTGTAAACGGTAACATGAAAAGCGGCCGTCTTGCTACCATGCATTTTACTGACCATCTCTACAAATTACATACTGGTTTTGCATGGTATGACTGGGCAGCGGGTGGCTGTTCTCTGGGAAGTGCCAACACTAACTGGGAAGCAAGGGGCTGCTCTCTGTGGAGCACTACATGGGTCTGACTGGGCAGTGGGTGGCTGCTCTCTGTGGAGCGCTACAAAGCCCGTATGGAAAGTGTGACGTCAAAAGGTGTACAGCAGTTATTCAAGCACATATGTACAGTGAAATTCAAATGTTCTCAACCAGTGTATACAATTAAGCCCTATACATCATGCATCTAACCAATATGCATTGTCCACAAAATTAAAGAGCCAATATTAACCACTTCACAACTGAGGGGTTTTACCCCTTGAGCACCTTTCACCTTTCAGCACTCCTTCCATTCATCTATAACCATTACTTATCGCAATTAAATGAACTATATCTTGTTTTTTCGCCACCAATTAGGCTTTCTTTAGGTGGGACATTATGCCAAGAATTATTTTATTATAAATGTGTTTTAATGGTAAAATGGGAAAAAAAGTGGGAATTTTTTTCAGTTTTCGGCCTTTATAGTTTTTAAATTAATGCATGTTACTGTAATTAAAATCCATGAAATTTGCCCATTTGTCCCGGTTATTACACCGTTTAAATTATGTCCCTATCACAATGTTTGGTGCCAACATTTTATTTAGAAATAAAGGTGCATTTGTTTTCAGTTTTGCGTCCATCCCTAATTACAAGCCCACAGTTTATAAAGTAACAGTGTTATACCCTCTTGACATAAATATTTAAAGAGTTCAGTCCCTAGGGTAACTAGTTTTTTTCTTTATTGTAATTTTTCTTCATTACCAAAAAAAAAAAAAATATTTGGGGAGTGTGGGAGGTAATGAGTTAATTTATAATATAAAACCATGTTTTTATATATGAAAAATGTTTTTGGGTGTAGTTTTACTATTTGGCCACAAGATGGCCACAGTCATTTTTTGTCCATGTGACCTGCAAGCGTAGGAAGTACGCTTACAGGAAGTGTTATGAAGCTGGGAAACTTTTTTCACAATGATCGTGCTGCTCATCATAGAAGCAACCGATCATTGCTGGGGGGCTTAGATCAACGAATGGGAACGGCTTTTCCCATTCATTGATCTCCTGGCGACGGCGTGCACGAGCGCGGACAGCGGGTGCGTGTATCTACGCCCCTGGTGGGGAAGGTGTTAAAAGGAGCGTAGATACACCCACCGCTGGTGGTAAAGTGGTTAAACAAGACCCAACAGATCTAGCTTATATGTCAAAGACATTGCATTAAATCCACAGACTTAATCTACTAATGATCTCCAAACTAAAGACTCCTCCCCACTTGGGCGCTGCATGAAACACGTGGCCAACTGATAGAGAGATAGAGATATAGTATTGTGTGGCACTTGCGTTGCTCTCCAATGCTGCGCAGATCCCATTCATTTATAATAGGATTGTACCGCTTTTGCTCAACCCAACCATGTGTGATGTTACTGCACTGAATCTCAATGCATGGATGGGAACATCAGACAGTGCAGTCTATGCACTTCAGGGGTCAACTGCAGAATGAAAATTAAGACCAGGAAGTACATAACTTGCCATAATGAATGGAGTGATAGTTTTATCATCCAATATGAATGACTAAGTGATTATCGTCCAAACATGGACAATATTCGCTGTCTTTAATGCTGGGAATACACGAATCGACTCTGGTGCTTGATTCTGCGCCCATTCGCTTCTCTTATCTTCTCGTTTTTCTTATCTTTTTTCAATTAACTTCAATGGTGAATCGAGTGGCAAAACGATCGGACCGTGATCAGACATGTCAGAAACTATCTAACCATCTAAATGGCTCAGAATCAAGCTATGTATTCCCAGCATTAATGTTGTTGGGATACCAATGATTCTCGGCCGATCCTTTGTTCCTTGTTGGGTTTCAAGCACTGGTGGTGGAATGGGTGTATGGAGCTTAAAAGTGGGAAAGATTAGAATATACAGTATGAGCTTTTTGTACACTGTTCGTTTTTCTCTAAGCTACTGCTCTAGTGATTGGTGTTAATGAGAGAAAATAATGAGACAGCAATAGGAGAATTTTTATAGAAGCATGTGAAAACTAAAGGCAGAGTCCAATGCTGCGATTTAACTTTAAAGTGGATCTGAGGTGAACTTTTACTCATTGCATAACTGTGTTCCTTTCCTATTTAGAGGGCATTCCTCAAGCCAAATTTGTTTTAATACTCTAATTCCCTATAAAACTAAAACCACGCCCACAGGTTTTCAGACAGCCTTGGCAGTAGCAAGGGCTCATGGGAGCTCAGTCTGGGCAGGAGGAGGAGGAGGTGTTACTAGCCATTGATTTCAGAGGAGGAGGAGGGGGGGGGGGGGATTAGGTTTTTTGCTCAAGATACAGATAAGCCTGCCTCTGTGTAATGTTTACAAACAACATGGCTGCTGTCATTGTATCACAGGAAGAAAAATTTCTATTAAAGCTGTTTGCAGCTAGATTTGCTGTGTAAACTATCTAAACTTTAGATAAGATATATAGACAAGTTACTTGTTCTAGTTAGTTTTTCATCTCGGATCCGCTTTAAATGGTAGATTCCTAGTTATAATGCTGATAATCTTACTAAATGTATTTCCAAATCATTCACCTGGTGCACATTCACAATATCAGATGTTTATACATTTCTCAAGTAGACCGTCAATGGGCTTGTTCACACTATGAGAGCTTTTCTGAGAGTTTGTCATTTTAAAAACTCTTGCTAACGTTATCCTATGAGAGTGTTCACACTGGAGCGATGTGATTTTGTAAAAATCCCCCATAGCATTGCATTAGCAAGAGATTTTACAATCTAGCATTTAAAAAGCTTTTGTAGTGTGAATGGGCCCAATGGGATGATAAGTGCAGGTTGATGAAAAATTTCTGCAGCTTGGAAATGTGCACAAGTCAGCATCAGCAGCATTTGACCGGTCACTTTCCAAGCTGAACATATTTACATAAGATCTGCATCAACTTAATTTCCATGCCACTGACCATGATTATTCCTGAGCTATATCCTCATGTCAGAAGTGTGACTGGAAGCATTACAGTACAACACCAGCAAAATATTTTGTTTCAGAGAGGTCCAGTTGACAGCTTCCACAATTCTGTATATATAATGTGGCAGCTCCTGTGCCAAACACAGGTCCAGGCCTCATTGTGAGGCAGACACTTCTGCCTTGTGTGACAACAGTGATCATAGGGTGGTTACAGATGGACGTGCGAATAACTCTGCATTGCATGCAAATTGTATGCAGCTAGAAAAAAAAAATACACCAAATGCACTTCCTGTCGGTTAGACATGGCACACAATTTCAAGCCACAAGCAGGCTGACATGATTAGCATCTTCTCTGTCCAGCTCGAATGGTGGATGCAAGTTCAGAAATCAGGAAAAAGTCAGAACTCGCAACTCAATGGCAGGAGATGAACTTAGTGAGGAAAACTACCATCAGGACCAGCCTGTGGTACGTGCAACCTGTAAAGATGAGCAAGATGACATACAGAAAATCAAGAAGGGAGGGAGAGGCCATCATCAACTTCCTCATGATTTTCACGATGTATCCTCAGCTAGTAACCACTTAATGACCCAAATTAGTCCAGATAAATCTCATTTATACCCTACTGATTCAGGCTTCATTGACAAACGTCTCGAGACCTATGTACACACCTTGGCAACCTTTGATAGTTCTAGGTTAAAAATCACAAGTATGTGTAGGTATCCTTAACGGACACCTGATAGTATTAATTAAAAGGAAATAAATTTGGCAGACTCCACATCCCTTGCACATCAGAACCCCTTTAAATCTTTAGTGGCCTCTTTTCCTGTGAATCGCCTAACCAGAATATCTTTGGCTGAATCTTTACATGTGCAATCAGCAGAGCCCTCCCACTTGTCTCTTCCTCCTCCTCCCCTATTCATAGAGAATATGTTGCTTGGTTGATAGCCCACCAGCATCTATATAATGTTCCAGACGAGTCACCTAAAATGATCAAGATTAATCAATTCAAATCTCTGGAGTGTGATCTTGCTCTAGGCCGGCATATGACTGACTAGCAAAGCAAACAGCAGCTATCAGCCTTCTATTTTATAAAGCAAAGCCCTGGACCAAACCAAAGACTGCACAGGCCGCAATGAACAGTCATTAGGCCAGCCCTGGAAACTGTCACAGCTAGAGTCCCCTGAAACCATTGAGTGTCTCCAGGGAGGTTTCTATAGTACTCATTTCCTGTCTCCATATGAGTGCTTTGGTCATATAGCTGCAACTCCAAGGGTCCCAGGAGAAGAGACTATAGATTTCATATGCTACTACTGCATTATGTGTGATTTCAATAGACAATACGATTGTGTCGTAAGCATGGGTGTAGGTCTATTTTACATTTTCAGATTACTACGTTTGACAGCTACAGAATTTTGCAGGATAAGTCTAGCTGCTAAGTGAAAAAAGGCAAAGGAACAATCACGGTGGCAGATTGTAATCAACTAATGCAGAGCTAGAAGACGTGACATTCTGACATTTCAGCATTGAGGAGAATCTATGGCAGCCCGTGACGCGCAGAAAGGCTGCTGCGGGCTCAGGTGGAGAAGCTGCTCGTGTGCCTCCACCCAGCACAGCGGGACGCGCCCTTTCCCGTGTGATCCTGCAGACTCCCAGCACTAATGAGAATGAATGAGATGGGGGCCCCATCGCATGGGCGGAGGTTCCCACAGTACTCAGCCCGCCCCACCAGAACCGTGACCAGGCCGAGCTCGGGGAAACTCCCAGTGACCCCGCCATCCGGGGACGCATCATGGAGGGATGCTGTGCGGTGACGGTGCAGAGGGGCGCACAGGCTGAATGAAAGGCTGCGGATAGGAGTCTGCTGTGCACTGGGGGAGCCACACAAGCCAGGCTGGGGAATGTAGCGCTATGCGGGCACAGTGACATAATGCGGGCTGACACCCCCCTCCCCCCCCCCAGTCTACCGCACCGCGGCCCGGCCACTCTCCTCCGCCTCCCCCGGGTCTCGCCCTACTCGGCGGTCGCCATTTTGCAGCAATCTCTCTTCCTGCCCGCCGGGCGCCCTCCCGCCTCTCGACCGGTCACGCCACCCGTCCGCAGCGGCCAACCCCCACCCCGGCCCACACCCTGCCCGCAGAGAGAGGGACAGCTCCTGCGGCTCCCCGAGCCTCTCCTTTGTGCTCCCCTCCCTTCTCCAGACCGGCCGCCATTTTGTCTCGCCTCCATTCTCTCCGCCCGCCGACCTATGAGGGGAAAAGCCCTCGTTCCTCTTACCGTCATATCGCTCAGCTTGTTCGGCCAGCTTGGCTTGGTACACTAGATCCTCTCGCTCTTCCATGGCGGTAGCTAGGGGCGGTTGAAGGTGATCTACTGGGCGGATGGAAGCCGATTGTAGGTGTCCGTCTCCCAGCAGCGCCTCTGTCTCTCTAGCTGAGCCCGGGAAAGATGGCGGCTCCTTGATCCGGGGAACTTACGCCTGCGCACGCGGACAATCGCTCTAGCTCTATGGCAACGGCTCCCTGGCAACAGCAGCAGGCGCGGCAAGAGGGTGTGACACGAGTATTTTGCGTCAGCGCAGCATGGGCGTGGTTAGAAAGGAGCGAGCCTTATAAGGGAGCCCGGCGGGCACGGCCTTCCTCGTGCACTGGATGACAGCAGGGGAGGCAGGAATCATGCGTGATGAGCCGGTAGCTAGCTCATACTATGACACATTCCGGCTATGCATGATATGTTATACTACTGGGCTTTTCTGCCTACAGAAGCTAGGAAGTGTGGTGATGTCATGCTGAAAATCAGTGATGTGCAAATTAGTAAGACCACGCCATATGTTATTTATTTTATATAGTGCTGATCAGGGCTGCTCATCAGGATTCCGGATATCCGGGTAAGCCGGATATCCGAACTTTTTTCCGCTATCCGATTCAGATTCCAGATTTTTTTTTTTAATCCGGCTATCTATCTGTGGATATTTGGGCGCATAACGCGGATATCCACGGATATCTGGATCCGAAATACTGTAACTAAGGAGATGACATCATGGAGCCAATCAGAGGGCTCCCAGCAGAAGCCCCAGCAACCAATCGTAGAGGGGAACCCTGGCCAGCCCCACCTGACCTAATTGAGCCAATCAGAGGGCTCCCAGCCTAAACACTCCATGTGTGTCACCATGAGCTTGCTGGTTAGTCTGTGCCTCTCGGATTTACAAGCCTTACTCCATAGAGCCAAATTAATCCATGCCATGCACTGATGAGGATCAAACAATCCGAAACAGTCTGTATGCATGTTGGATTATTATGGCTCTGTACATATTAACAAGCTGACACATCATTGCATTCCAGCGGTTCTGGAGGTGTGTTTAGCTTCTAAGGGTACAATGGTTAATTTGCATATATTCAGCAGTGGTGCCTGGGAGACATCTCGAGCTCACTCCAACCTGAATTATCGCAAATTCTTTCTGTTTTAGGAAAGCAAACTTTTGTTTAGCCTAAACACTGGCACCCAATCACAGAAAGGAACACTGGCCAGCCCCCTGTATAATGAGGGCTGCCATGATAAGATATGTCATCTTAGCTTGCTGAATGCTCATCAGAGACATGCTCCAGTGCTGGTGGCCTAGCAAGGGCTTTACAGCAGTTATAAACCTAAAGCTGTTCAGTGATTAACACCTTTGCTACTATAACTACACCATTGTGAAATCGTTAATTAGCTTGATTGATGTCATTCTATGACAGTCAGATTACGTGCTCCAGTGCTGCTGGCCTAGCAGTGATAAACCGAAAGCTGTTCAGTGATTAACCCCTTCACTATCACTACACTATTGTTAAATCATTAATTAGCTTGATGTCATTTGTGTGACAGTCAGTGTGTGCTGCAGGCAGCTGCTATGTGTGTGTGCTGTGCACAGACCAGGCCAGCTGCTGCCTGCTAGCCAGCTACTAGCCTTAGGTATAGGTTAGGTTGGGGATTAGGGGATAGGATTCCTGTGTTATTGTTTAGTTAGTACTGTAGTACTGCAGTCATTGCTACTAGTAGAGTAGTAGTACTACTGTGTTAGCTTTCTACAGAACTGCTGTGCTGTGAGCAGAGGCAGTGTGACAGTTAGTGTGCACTAGTGTCTTCTCCTCTGCTGTCTGACTGTCACTTGCCACGTGACACATGCCAAGTGGCACTGGCAAGTGACATGTGCTAAGTGCCAATTGCAACGTGCCACGTCTGGCATGCTCCTGGCACACATTACACCTGCTGCTGCTGCATTGCCCTGCTCCTGCTGCCTTTGCAGCTCCCACCACCAGGCCAGGGTGCCACAGGCCACTGATGCCACCTATATTTAACCCAAAACACAATTGCTGCGTAATTTTTTGGAGGTGTCTTGGCTGAAAACTGTCATGTCCCAGTTGTGCAGTTGGACTTTAGACACAGTGGGCTCTATTCATAAAACATTTGCGGGGAAAAATCTTGGAGGGAAAACACTGCATCGGTATTTTAGACTTTTGTGTGCTAATTCATAAAAAATGTTTACACTTGCGATGAAAGGTTGGGGAATTCCTGCACTAAACTAGCTGTGCTGGCTGAGTTGATACATTTTCTCTGTGCAGAGACAGAGAAACTATAAAGGAGGCAGCCCCAGCATCCCTTTTAGATGTGCATTTTTTTAAACTGCCTCTCCTTGCCCTGAATCTTTTCTGAATCTGTCATTGGGCTCTATTCACTAACAGGCAAAAACACCGCAAAATTGTACCGCTATATTTCCGCCAGCGGTAAACTCCGCATTTTTTCCACATTCACTAATATTTTCCGCATGCGGGAAAAAAGATGCGGAAACAGCCATTCATGCGGGAATCATGCGGTAAAAAGGTCGCATGAAAAAGTGTTTAAAAAAAAAAAAAAAAAGTCCACCAAGCACAGCCTCCACACTTCATTAAAGTCAATTGGATGCGGAATATATCACCTACTATTTGTAGGTGATAAAAAATCGGTAAATAACGCCAAAATGATGCGCCTGAACATTTTTGAGAATTGATTTTTTATTGCGGAAAATACCGACTTTTGCGGAAAATTTTCCGCATGAATCCCGCACTTTTACCGCACTTTTTACGCATACGGAAAAAACATGCAGAACATTTTGAGAATTTCAACTTGACGGTATTTTGTTTTTGTTTTTTTATTTATTCTTTATTTTCGTTCAAAGACGTATTTTTTTTCCCCAGAAAAGTACATAGAAAATTAGTTTCCTAAAAGTGTACATAAATACAAAGATCTCAATCCAAAACTCCTTTACAATAAATACGTTTCACAAACTAACGTGAGCCCCAGGGCTCCATAACCCTCCCCCCGCCCCATCCCCCCCAATAATATCACGCTTGGCCCCTCTCCCCTGTACCCGGGCCCCACGTCAAGCCCTAACCAACTAAGCTCTGTAAGGTGGGGGGAGGGGGGAAGATGCGGAGCCCCACCCGTGACCTTTTAGAGAAGCAAAAGGAAAGAAAAGAAAAGAGAAAAGAAGAGTCAGAAATGTGAAGAAGAAACACGTCCCACAGAAACAGAAGGAGAAAGAGATTCCTGCCCCTCTGCCTAGATCTTTGTAATTAGGTGCCAACATCCGTTATAGGTCCCATTCACCCAAGAGGTCTATTCCCCGTCCAGGCCCAGGGAGCTGTATATCGCCTCTATTTCTCTTATTTTAAGGTCCTGATATTCCACTGAGCCCTTAAACTCAATCCATTTATCCCATCTCCAAGCCTCTCTCCCATATATTATACATGAGAGTTCCTCCATTTTCTGTATGTAATCTATCTCACTCAACCACTCTTGTATTGCAGGGCACATCTGTGATTTCCAGTTTCGACAAATTACAATCCTTGCCGCGTTTATCATATGCATACCTAGTGAACCCCTATATTGCTTTAGGTCTGTGTCGCTGAGGTGGAGGAGATATACACCTGCTTCCTCCGAGACTGGGATCTCAGCTACCTTCCAGATTAGGTGTTTGACTACTCTCCAAAAGGGGTGGAGTTTTCTACAGCTCCATAATATATGGAGCAGATCTCCCTCTTCCACGCCACATCTCCAACAGAGGGGATCAGCACCACACATCTTACCAAGTTTTGCTGGTGTGTAGTACCACCGTGTCATAATCTTATAGCCTGACTCTTGAATTCTAGTTGACACAGAGGCCCCACATGACATTTTGATTATCCTATTCCAATGGGCTACCGATAATGTTTTACCTAAATCTCGCTCCCATTTATCCCTGTACGTCTGGGTCCCGTCTATTCCTTCTGCCAGATATGTATATATTCTCGCCAAAGTACCTTTAGCTTGGCCTTTTTCAATACAAAGTTTTTCGAATTGTGTTAGGCTCCTTGAAAGTTGTTCCTTATTGCCCAGCGAGAGGAGGAAGTGTCTAAACTGATTTAAGCTCCAAGAGTCTACCCCCTCAATATGCAAAATTTGTGCCACTTCCCTTTCACCTCTCCAATGACTATTTGTGATCAGCGTATTAATCTGCAATCTTTCCCCTCCTCTCCACCGTTTGTAATTTCCCTTTTGCAGCCCAGGTTCAAATTTCTGATTCTCCAAGATTGGCATCAACGGAGAAGGGCGAGGAGAGATCTTTTTATCTAGTTTTTAAAAAACTTTAAGTGTGTGTTCTATTAATATCCCCGCTGATGGATGGCATTTCGGGATGTAGGGGAGCCAGGGGGCAGTTTCTATTGGCTCCACCATAAATTCTTGTTCCAGGGAGACCCATTGCTTAGAATCTTTGTTTCTATTCCAATCAATAATTCTGGTAAGAACAGCCGCTTTATATCTATGGGGGTCCGGGACTGCCAACCCACCCTTACTTTTTGGTTGGGTTAGAAGAGAGCGCTTTATTCTTGCCTTTTTTGCCTGCCACACAAATTTCGTAAACATTTTAGTAACCTCTTCTAAGTAGCCCCTAGGAGGGAGAGCAGGGAGAGCCTGAAAGAGATACAACAGCCTCGGCATAATATTCATCTTCAATGTGTTAATCCTCCCAAACCAGGACAACCTCAGCTTACCCCACTTCTCTAAGTCCTTCCTTAAAATACCCAAAAGCGAGTTATAATTCAATTTTACTGTTTCCAATAGATTAAAGGCCAGTTTTATACCCAAATATTTCAGGGAGCTTTCCGTCCACTTAAACAGGAAATTTTCCTTTAACCCCACCCGCTCAACGTTTTTAACACCAAGCGTGAGAGCTTCGCACTTATCCCAGTTTATTTTCAGATTGGAGACTATTCCAAATTCATCAAAGGCCTTGAGAAGATTGGATAGGGTCAGCCTTGGCTTCGTTATATAAAACAAAAGGTCGTCCGCATAAGCAGCAACCTTGTGCTCTGTCTGTCCTATTTTCACCCCTGAAACGTCTATATTTTTTCTAATTGTTCTTAAGAATGGTTCCAGGGTGAGGGCAAAGATCAGGGGGGACAGGGGGCAGCCCTGCCGGGTACCGTTTTTTATCTCGATGGGGGAGGAAAGTGTCCCGTTTACCTTGATCCTAGCCGAAAGGTCTCTATACATCGCCATTATCCAGGAGCACATGTTTTCCCCAGGCCTATATGCCTTAAAACTACTTCAATGAATCCCCACCTAACCCTGTCAAACGCTTTCTCGGCGTCTGTAGATAGTAAAACCACAGGGCCAGGTGAGGATTCTACCCATTGGGTTATATCCACCGTACGAATCGTATTATCCCGCGCCTCTCTCCCCTGTATAAACCCCACCTGATCGAAGTGCACTAGGGCTCCCATACACCCCGACATTCAATTTGCCAATATCTTCGCAAACACCTTTAAGTCTATATTAATCAGGGATATAGGTCTGTATCCTGAGCAAGAGGCAGGGTCCTTCCCCTCCTTCAGAATCACAGAGATATGTGAGACCAATGAATCCCGCCCCAGTCTCCTCTGAGCCCCCTCTTCTGCACTGAGGGCATTCAAAGCCCTCACCCAGTGAGGGGCCAGGATATCTTTATATCTTCTATAATATTCAAGGGAGAAGCCATCCGGCCCCGGTGCCTTCCCCCCAGCCATCTTCCCCAAGGCCCCCAGGAGTTCCTCTATCGTAATCAATTCCTCCATACTATTTATATCTAAGGGGTCCAATTTATTCATGCCCGAGGCATACAGCTTCTCATAGAAAGTACCAAACATACGAGTAAGGGACTCATCCCTATAATGTTTACGACCCTGGGAGTCGCACAAAAACTGGACATAGTTGGATCTCTGTTGTTGTTTTAACGTCCTCGCTAAGAGTCTACCTCCCTTGTTCCCAAACTCATAAAAATTCCTCCTACATCTAGATGCCGCATATTTAGCCCTTGAAAAAAGGATACCATTAAGCCTCTCTCTCTTCAGGGAGAGCTCCTCTAACTTATCCTTAGCCAACGTATTTTTCTTTTACAAAGTGAAGCCAACGTATTTTTATGCAAGGCCTCTAATCTTTCAATGTCCGCCAAGCAGGTTCTCATCTCTCTGTCTCGTTCTTTTTTCGGTCTACTGCCCTCCCATATCAATATCCCCCTTATTACCACTTTATGTGCCTCCCAGAGTACCACTGGGGAGATTCCCTCTCCAGAGTTCTCCTCGAAGTAGATCTCTATTTCCCTTGCTATTCTACCCGCTATCTCATCATTTTTTAACAGGGAGTCATTCAACTTCCAGCTCCAGGGACCATGTCCCACCGCCCTATGTCCAATTTGTAGCTTAAAGGGAAGATTCAAGCAAAATAAAAAAATGAGTTTCACTTACCTGGGGATTCTCCCAGCCCCATGCAGTCATCCTGTGCCCTCGTAGTCACTCACTGCTGCTCCAGTCCCCCGCTGGCAGCTTGGCGACCTCGGAGGTCGGCGGGACGCATTGCGTACATTTTTACGCATTCCCGCTAGTGCAGGAACATTAACACATGCATTTTTACGCGTTACTGGTTCAATGCGTAAATTTTTACGCAATGAACCAGTAATGCGTAAAAATGTATGTGTTAATGTTCCTGCACTAGCGGGAATGCGTAAAAATGTACGCAATGCGTCCCGCCGACCTCCGAGGTCGCCAAGCTGCCAGCGGGGGACTGGAGCAGCAGTGAGTGACTACGAGGGCACAGGATGGCTGCATGTGGCTGGGAGAAGCCCCAGGTAAGTGAAACTCATTTTTTTATTTTGCTTGGACATTTCCTTTAATAGGGGAGTGATCCGATATTGACGAGGGCTCAATCATAGAGCTAATTTCCTCCGAGAGTAAATTATGTGAGATTAAAAAATAGTCTATCCGTGAGTAGGAGTTATGGGGATATGAATAGAAGGTATAGTCCCTGGTTGCCGGATGCTGAATACGCCAAATATCGACTAGCTGCCTCTTAATCAAAGCTCGCTTGACCTTCTGTATCGCTCCCTGAGAGAGAGAGGATCTCCCCGAGGAAGAATCCAGTGATGGATCCAACACCAGATTTAAATCTCCTGCTACTACCACTGCACCTTCGGCGAATTCATCCACCTTGATAAGAAATTGTTCCAAAAATCCAACTTGTCCCGAATTTGGTGCATACACCACCCCCAGGGTCATTCTACGTGAGTTAATGAGTCCCTTAATCAACAAGAATCTGCCCTGTTGATCTCTACATACCTCCATTTCTTCAATCCTAACGCTACCCGCTAATATTATTGCTACTCCACTAGTTTTGGAGACAGGGTTGTTACTATATATTGCGACAGGGAATCTTCGATTGGTAATCCTAGGGTGCTGATCCCCTCTGAGATGGGTTTCTTGCAGGAAGGCAACCTGAATTTGTAATTTGTGTAGCTGCTGCAATAAAATCGATCTTTTTTCTGGTATATTTAGGCCATGGACGTTAAGAGAAAACATCCTAAGTAGGGACATAAAGCAACTCTTTTACCCTCTGTTCTAGGCACCCGTTGTATCTTTTTACCCCTCCACCCACTTCAGGGATCAGGAGAACAGACTGAGGAGCAGGAAGAGAAAAAAGAAGGAAACTAGTGTTAGAAAACAAAACAAAGATCAGCATAAAAACAGGCTGAACCAGAGCAGGGACAAGGTCCTCCAGCACCCAAGGCTGAGACACCAAAGTGCGCCCCTCCATCCCTCCCACTTCAGCTGTCACACACGGATTGCTATTAGACTAAGAGGGCCACAGGGCCCACAACCTCCCCAAAACCTTAATATCTAGTTATCTGGCTTGCAGTCACTGCTATGTATCCCCTTTTCTTATTTCTTTTTGCTTCATACACAATTAAGAATGACAGCTGAATGAATTCTGCGCCCCCTCCTACACTGCGCCCTGAGGCTGGAGCCTCTCCAGCCTATGCCTCGGCCCGGCCCTGGGCTGAACCATCAGCCTATAAAGTCGTAGTGGACGTCGTCCACTCGTCCCCCCACGGGGGATCTGGAGATTTCTTCTCATTTAGGGAAGTTCTATACTCCCCTTTTTTTGGGCGTCTTGCCCGTCAGGAGGTTGAGTCATCACAACGAAGTCCTAAGCGCCCCCCCCCCACTCCGAGTCATCTATTTCATTCCAATCCCCTTGGATGCACCCGTTCTCTGATTTCTCACCCCACGGTCTCTAGAACATAGACGGGTCCGAGGAGAGAGGCCTCACGTCCATATTTACACAAATCACCACAAATATAAAACCTGGCCTCACAGAAACCAATATTGAGCTCCATTCCCTAGGTCAAGTCCCCCCTTCCTCCTCCTGTGACACCATAGTGCTGCTTTAAAGTAAAGGCGGTGCGGGAGGGGGGGAGGGCACCCAAGCCATCAACCCCCCCCACATCACCTCATCCCCACCCCTTAATCCCCCCCCCACATCCCAGAACCCTGTGATAGGGTCATCCCGACCGATCCCCAACTTCACTAATGGAGCAACCCGGGGGAGAAGTCCCCCCGGGCGATCCCCCTAGGCCCACCAATGCCTACACATACATGCCTCGCCCCCTCGTGATTCTATATTCCATGTGTCATCCTTTCAATACCTTATACTATAAAAAACACACAAAGTATTGCATTACTCCCATCGTTTAGTAAACTTTT
Organism: Hyperolius riggenbachi; assembly: GCF_040937935.1. Taxonomy (NCBI): domain Eukaryota; kingdom Metazoa; phylum Chordata; class Amphibia; order Anura; family Hyperoliidae; genus Hyperolius; species Hyperolius riggenbachi. The sequence continues at coordinate 478,216,606 of NC_090647.1, read as the reverse complement.
TACGTGTACCAACCCCCCTCTTCTATTTCCCTTTTCAAAAAACACATCAAACGTATATTGGCAATACTCATTATTTGCTAATGCAGTCCCTCCTATCCAATTTTCTAATTTCAATCATGCAATTCTTCTCCATGAGAGCCAAAGCCATACAACATCACCACCACCCCTATTACCCCTCTTCCAGGGTGCGAGTTGGGGGAGGGCCCCGCATGGCCCTCTCCCAAGACCCACCCCCATAATATTCTTTCCATTCACTGTGTATAACCTGAAATTACATCAAATAGAAAACAGAGACACATGCAGTTTTACAATAGATCAAGACCCTTATATAACTCTTTAACAGTGCCATCCCCGGTCCCTCCACACCCCCCCTCCCCCATCCCCCTCCAAGACCACGATGTCACACGTTGGTGTTCCTTGTTTTATTACCCCTATTACCCCTCTTCCAGGGTGCGAGTCGGGGGAGGGCCCCACCGGCCCTTCCCCAAGGCCCACCCACGTAATATTCTTTCCATTCACCGTGTATAACCTAAAATCACATCAATAGAAGATGGAGACACATGCAATTTTACAGTACATCAAGACCCTTAAATAACTCTTTAACAGTGCCATCCCCGGTCCCTCCACACCCCTCCCTCCCCCAACCCCCTCCAAGACCACGATGTCCCAAGTTGGTGTTCCTCATTTTATTACCCCTATTACCCCTCTTCCAGGGTGCGAGTTGGGAGAGGGCCCCACAGGGCGTACGAGAGAGAACGGCGCCGGAGACTTGGGCGCAGGACACAGCCAGTATATGGCTGATCCTGCTGCCGCACAAGTCCGGGCCGTGTTAATTACTATTCCCCCTCCAGGCCGACATGGATAGTGGGGGAATGAAATAATTCGGCTTCCAGCAATCGCTGGAATCCGAATTATTGTTTTAAAAGCAACTTCAGGTCCGTCTTCTGACGGCGCTGAAGTTATTCCCTGTGCCTGCGATAGCCGTAGTTCCTATTACGGCCTATGGTGGCACCGGCTGCGCCCAAGTCTCCTGCGCTGCTGCGCCCAAGTCTCCAGCGCTGGATTTACCGTGTTCGCCCCACAGGCCCTGCCCCAAGGCTCACCCACATAATATTCTTTCCATTCACTGTATATGACCTAAGATTACATCAATAGAGAACGGAGACCCATACAATTTTACAATACATCAAGACCTGTAAGTAACTCTTTAACGGTGCCATCCCCGGTCCCTCCACACCCCTCCCTCCCCCATCCCCCTCTAATATCACGATGTCACATGTTAGTGTTCCTCATTTATCTATTCTAAACCACAGGACTTGCCTTGATTCTTCTTATCGAAGACTCTCAGTACAATATACCACTCAAAGAGAAAGCAAGGCTCTTTTAGAGGAATAGTCATAGATATCATAGAAGACTCTTCAGCGGGGTTTCCACGTCTTACCCAAGGAGATACCCTCAGGGTCCCAATCTGGTAATGCTACCGCAGGGATGTTCAATGCCCTGAATAAATCTGGAAGTTCCTCCGGATCTCTTAGGGCGAATACTATCGCCAACTTCTTAATATTTAGGGAGAATGGGTGTCCCCACCTGTACCTCACATCCTCCCTCTGCAGGGCCTGAATCAGGGGCCTCAAAGCTCTTCTCTGCTGAAGTGTCGAAGTCGACAAATCCTGAAATAATTGAATTGGTTTCCCCTCTAAAGATATCTCTGGGTTTTTCCAAGCTGCAGCCATAATAGCCTCTTTTTCAGCGTAATAATGTAAGCGGCAGATCACATCCCTGGCTTTTTCCCCTGTTTTTGGCGCCGGCCTCAGTGCTCGATGTATCCTGTCGATCGATATCCCTTGCTCTTCAGGTCTTTGCAAAATCCTATTGAAGATACCCTGGGCTGTCCTCTGTAGATCCTCTGCGCCCACTGACTCCTGGATCCCCTTAATCCGGATATTTTGCCTACGTGAGCGATTCTGTGTGTCCTCCGTCTGGGCACACAGGGCTCTATTGAGCTTCACCTGATTGCTTTTGTGCTGCTGGAGCTCCACTATGGCAGTTTTAAGTTCACGAGATTCCGCCTCTAGCATTTCTATTCTAGTTTTGGCAGCCATTAACTCCTCTCTTACGGCAGCTACTTCAGCATGTGTGGCTGCAAGGATCTGCTCCGTCTGCTCACTTATATCTTGTTTCGTAGGAAGAGTCTTCAAGAATGCCCAAACTTCCTCCAGACTTGCAGATTTTTTGCCTGTCAGGGTCTGTGGCGAGCCACTCGGTTCAGGCCGTATTGTCTTCTCAGCGGCCTTTTCACGTGGGCTATTTGCCGCTCCAGGGGCAAAAAAGTCAGCTGCTGCCCTCTGTGGTGTCTTGGGCGCACTAGCCCCAGCATTTCCCACAATCCCGGCACTGGGTTCCGTGCCCCTTTTCTTGGTGCCTCCTGCCATATTTGAGAGAGGCCGGCTGTCCAGTTCCCGGTCTATTGGGACTTACCCAGTAAGAAAGGTCCAGGGCGTGTGGGCGAGAGTTCAAATCCCTGGTCCCTCTACCTGTCCCAGCACTCAAGGTAGCGATGGAGGAACCACCTCACAGGGCCTTCCAGAGGGGGATCCGTTTCTTATCAGGGGTACTCCCCTCCCTCCTTGTCTTTAATGCCCGACAGAGAGCCGAATGGGAGCCGGCAGTCCCTCAGTGTTGTAGCGTCTGCCTCCGGCTAACTTTCCCCTCCTGAGCCTCCGGGGATGGGGCAGGAAAAGGCTCAGCACGTCACTCCTCCAGGCAGAGACTCGTCCGCCTCAGTCGCGTTAGCGGCGACGGCTCCCCTCCGATAGCCTCCCCGGCCAGTCGCCTTCCAGCCGCCTTCCACGGTGTCCCGTGTATGGGTGAAGCCAGCGGGACCTTCCGCTTAGGCCGCTTCAGTATCCGCGGCTACCAGCTGTTAGCGGCGTCCCTCTTAGCACATGAAGACGCCAGATACCACGCTCTGCTGGCTTGACTCAGTACGTGGGCGGGCGCAGAGCTCACGTCCTCACGTCATGATGCTCCTCCTCCATTAGTGAGGATTTTTGACGTTTATTCTCTCAACTTGACGGTATTTTGGTCGCAAACTTCCCGCATGTACTTTACCGCATGCGGGAAGTCTTTGAGAATAGAGCCCTATTAGTCTTTCTAAACAATCTATTTAATTGCCACAACTTAGAAGAACTTCAAGAAATGTTACTGATGCAGGCTTTCCGATGTGAAATTTATCTGAAAACAGGTACCCAAGGGGTTAAAAAACACAACCTTGGTATTCCGGGATGCATTTTTTGTTCTGCTCTCACTGCCGCTGCCTGGGAGGTCTGTCTCTCCATTAGCTTGCCTGTTACCGCTGGGTTATCGCCTTATCTAAACAGCCGGGATTCTCCATTCACATTTCGCCTGTTCTAATCTTTATGAATTGACATTAGTGACATGTGTTGTGATAATCACCGCATAAGGCGGTAATTTCCCGCACTGCACAGGAACTGTAGCTTTACATGCGGGAACAGCTTTTATGAATGGACACTTTGCTAAATGATCGGTAAAGTCAGCTGTTTTGAGCATTACCGCATGCAGGAATGCTTTATGAATAGAGGCCAGTGTGGGCTGCACGACCGCTGTCTGGAACCTAGGCCTAATGTTAATTGACAGACATTTTTTTTTCGGGATTTTAAGTCCCCACATCATCAATTAGTGTTCCCCTTTACAAAATAATGATGCTACATGCCTCATATATCCTAAAAAACGTTTTAAAGAAATTTAAAGGCCACTTCCGTTTTTTTCTATCTGGAAATCCGAATTTGCCCGGATATCCCGGATACTAGGGTCGGATATCCGATTCGGATTGGAAAATTTTGAAATTCGGATATCCGACCGGGATCGGATATCTGGGTATCCGGATCCGAATCGGATCCGGATTTTGAAAAGGGGTATCCAAGCAGCACTAGTGCTGATATTTTCTGCAGCACCTTACAGAGTGTACGGAAAATCCCTTGGTGATAATGGACAATACACATGCTAGGTGAAACTCGACCAAAGAAAGCCTCTGCCAAGGACCAGCGTGTGTAGCAGCGGACACCGCTCAGCCAGCTAAATAGTGACAGCCAAGAGCATTTTTTCCCCGGCCTGCAGTGTGGCATCAATTCCGTGCCTCCAAACGTGCCCCACTCCCCCCATATGGTTTAGCAAAATGACTGTACAGCCTTGTCCCTTCAATGTCGCCCAAGTGATGGGGTACCATTCTCTGCAGAGCAACACATGCCTCATATGTGTTTATGAGGCTTTAAAGAAAACCTATACTGAAAATTAAAGGTAAAAATAAACATACACAAGTCATACTTGCCTCCCGTGCAGTCTACTCCTCGATCTATTTTTCCTCTCCTGCGTCCTGTTTGTCCACTGTGATCAATAGAATTCTCCATGCTCCATTTTGAAAATGGCTATTACACCATAACAGCTTTCTGGTCAGCACACTGTTAAACTGTAACATCGCCCACTTGAGCCATAGGGAAACATGGACACATCAGTTCTCCTCTCAGCTGTAACTGACAGCAACTGATATATAACTGGCAGCAACTGATATATTTCAGTTCTGACAAAATGTTGTCAGAACTGGAAGGGATCATTGTAAGAAGAAAATGGTGAGCTTCTGAGAGGAACTGATGGCAAGGTAACTATGTAATGTTCATTTGAAGTTACCTCATGTGTTTATTTTAAATGATTTTACTCAGTACAGGTTCTCTTTAAAGCAGAGGTAGGGAACCTATGGCTCTGGAGCCAGATGTGGCTCTTTTGATGGCTACATCTGGCTCACAGACAAATCAGTAGGGGTTGATTTACTGCTCAAGCAGTGCAGCTTAGTGTGACAAAGTAAAATGTTCAAAGTAGGCACGCTACTGCTGTAGCATGCACTACTAACTTACTCACGCTGCCCCCAAAACTAACGACCGCTCCAATTGTCCCACTCTGGACCATCAGGTCCAGTGACTTTGTAGGATGAGATCCCCACCCTATGATTGGCCCAATAGGCTGCCTGTCACTTGACATGCAGCCTAGTGGGCCAAAGTGCGGGGTTCTCATCCTACAAAGTGAACAAACCCCCAAGTCAGCTAGTTAATTTTACAAGCTGTTAGTCGGTAGTTCTCCTGTCTGGCTCTCAGGGAAATTGCTGATGTTGCGGAAACCCAAGAGTAGCTGAAGACGTGTCTGACACTTCCGCTGCCTGGAGGATCAACTGTACACACATCATGGCAACAGGGACGTGAACCCTCTGCTGCGCATGCGCACTGTCCCAGTTTGAAACATATTGGCCTCAATTCACTAAGCAGTTTAGACTAGTCTACTGATGGTTTGGTCAGTTGCATCAAAGGGGAATTCACTATTACCAAATGTTTTAGACCTGTTTTTAGACCTGGTCTAAAACATTTGGTAATTAGGTGGGTAAAGCAGGGGAAATGATCAAAAGATGCAATTCACAAACAAGTAGCTATGACTGACATCCTTCTCCTCTGATGAGCTCTCCTCTGGTTACAATTAAACTCCTGCATAATTAATTCAAAAGGTTCCATCCTCACATCTAAAATACCTCACAGAATTACTTTACTGACAGAAATCAGCTGGTCTAATCTCTGTCAGCAAAAGTGGGCATGGTTACTCCTTGTATGCCATTGTGAATTGTGTAATTACTGAATGTTAAGGCACGTACACACGCCAGACTGTAGCAAACGACGGGTCTGTCAGACCCTCCCACTGGGCAGACGTTTTGCCGACAGTAGCACGTGTGTACAAGCTGTCGGCAGACTGATAAGACTGTTTCTGAAAGATTCGCTGAGAGGTTCTGTCAGAAACAGTCTTATCAGTCTGCCAACAGCTTGTACACATGTGCTACTGTCGGCAGAACGTCCCCCCAGTGGGAGGGTCTGACGGACCCGTCGTTTGTTAAAGTACGGCGTGTGTACGCACCTTTAAACCAGGTCTAAAAACGGGTCTAAAACATTACACCAAACCATCAGTAGACTAAAAACCATCTGTAGACTAGTCTAAACTGCTTAGTGAATTGAGGCCATTGAATGGCTCTCCACGGTGTTACATTTTAAAATATGTGGTGTTTATGGCTCTCTCCGCCAAAAAGGTTCCTGATCCCTGCTTTAAAGTAAACCCATGATTCAAATCAAAGCCTTAACATAGGGGGGGGATCCTCCTGAAGCGTCCCATGCAAGTGCTGTAAAAACAGCACAGGAGATTTGGGCACAGCTGGCGTCACCATAGGCCATAATAGGAATTACAGCTATAGCAGCGCTCAGTGGGTGATTTGGGCGCAGAAGATGGAGCACAAATGACTCTAAAAACACTGTAATTTGGCTGCCAGCTATCTTTCCTCCACTATCCATTCCATGGTGGCCTGGAGGGGGAATAGTAATTAACACCACCGGGGCTTGTGCAGGAGCAACGGCTTTACCCTGCGCCCAAATCTCCAGGCTGCATTTTCATAGGTATGCTTCCCACATCCTCCTCAAGACCATCACTGGATGCTGGGACCTGTTTAAAATTTCGCAGATGTGTTCTTGTCGTTTAACAAGTGCGTCCACACTGCACAGGTATAGAACAGTCCGCGCCTGCACAGTAGCACAAAACTGTTCATGCTCAGTGGAAATACCTAGCCCAAGCAAGGCTTTTTGCACCTCTGCAGTGTGGCAGTACTCCTGGGTATTTCCTCCCTTGTTAGCGATGACGCTTCTGAGAGCGCAGTACAGGCTACTTTCATTAGTAGTGCAGATCAGAGCAGGCCTACTCGCTGCAAAACTAGGGAGAGTGGAGAGTACTAAGTCCCGCCCTCCGAGGTTTCGGAGCCACTCGCATTACAGATGCAAGTGGCTTATAATGATTGGCTGCATTTTGAAGAGAAGCTTCATGATTGGCTCAAATGTGAGTAGGTAGTTTTGCTGGATACATGCGGTATCTCGCCCATGGAGGTATCTGAGCCACTCACAGGAAGCAAGTGGCTGACTCTATTCAGTGACAGCTGCAATTTTTAAGGAGCCCTGGATACTGTACCCGAAGTTTGTCCAGCCTGGCTATGCAGCCCTAAGATATAGTAAACTTTGTAGTCCACCTAATGTGCAATAGCTTGAACTGTGCCTCCAGTGGGATGACCAGAGTTGGTCCTTTGCAGCAGATGATGTACCTGAGCATGCTGGGCCATTTCTAGGACGATTTCTGATATAGTAAACCACTTTTCCTGGTCCCTTGGAGTTTACTACAGTATGATCTCATTATAGTAATCTCCAAGGGACCAGGAAAAGTGGTTTACTATATCAGAAATTGTCCGGGAAATTGCTCAGCATGCCCTGGTACATTCTCTGCTGCAAATGAGCAACTCTGTCCTCCCATTGGAAGTACAGTACAAGCACTTGCACATTTAGTGGACTACAAGGTTAAAGGGGAACTGAAGAGAGAGGTATATGGAGGCTGTCATGTTTATTTCCTTTTAGACAATACCAGTTGCCTGGCAGCCCTGCTGATCCTCTGCCTCTAATACTATTAGCCATAGCCCCTAAACAAGCATGCAGCAGATCAGGTGTTTAAGTGGTTCAGACTTATAAGTCTGATCCGACAAGACTAGCTGCATGCTTGTTTCTGGTTTTAATCAGATACTACTGCAGATAAATAGACCAGCAGGGCTGCCAGGCAACTGGTATTGATTAAAAGGAAATAAACATGACAGCCTCCATATACCTTTCTCTTCAGTTCCCCTTTAAGTATAACTTAGGGCTGCATGGCCAGGCTGGAAAAATCTCTAGTACAGTATCCAGAGCTCCTTAAAAATTGCAGCCGTCACTGAATAGAGGCAACCACTCGCTTCCTGTGAGTGGCTTCGATACCTCCGTGGGCGGGACTTGCAGCACATGAACTGCAAAACTTTCTACTCACACTTGAGCCATCTCTTCACAATGCAGGCAATTATAATAAGCCACTTGCATCTGTCATGCCAGTGGCTCCGATACCTCCACAGGTGGGACTTAGCACTCCACTCTCCACTCTCCTTAGTTGTGCATCGAGTAGGCCCGCTCTGACCTGTACTACAAGTGAAAGTAGCCAGTACTGCACTTCACACACTACCAGGAGGTACCCAGGAGTGAGTACAATTCCATGGGAGGACTGTGACAATACTTTTATTGGTGAAGTGGAAGTGGTAACACTACATCTTCTTTTGTTTATGTTCACATCATTCCTCATTTTTCCCAGGCTGTTTATTTGTACAGTACTGTATATCCAGTGCTGGTGCCATTCTTGTCTTACAAATGCTACCAGGCATCAACTCACTTGCAACCGTCCTGAAGGGAGCAGCTGACCATGGGTTTCACACTGACATATGATGCATGCACCGCCCACTGTTTACTATATCCAGAGTCAGTGTCATATATGGGCCAAATAACATGTTTACTATAGCAGAAGTTTTATTATATCAGAGTTTACTATACCTGGCGTTGCTCCCATAGACTTATAATGGTGCTTGGCCGGGACCTGGAGAGGTAGTTTACTATACCCAAATGTTTACTATATCAGAGTTTATTATAACAAGATTATACTGTATTTACCTAAGAACGTGGCAAATGCCAAACGTGCACGTTCACAAAAGCTGTTTCCTTGGAAACTTCGATTGCAGAAAAGGTGTTCTGTTTTTTGTATCATTTTTATACATGAAATTACTGATTTTGGTTGGAAAAATGTTGTTTTTTTAAATTCACAAAGTTGGAAGATATACATGGAACTGGTAAATACAGAATGGAAACACTTCAACACTACATCTTTTGTTACATAAAGTTTGAGTGAATAAGTTTGGTTTGTAGAGACTCAAGATGGTTTGAGCATTCAAGCCCCCATCTGTCCGTTACTCCGCTGGGTGTTGCCATCCACTTCTCCACCTGATGTAACACAATACCACGGCCACGTGACTATTTATAATGACACCACCTGCAGAACTCCACACAATGCAACAGAACATTTATGCAAAATAATGCGCAGGGCAAATAAATAATGACTTGCAGTATTTTATCGAACAAAATTGTCAAATAAGGGAATCAGAACAAACACCTACCGAATGCTCTTCGCATTCAAGGTTTTTTTTTGTTTTTGTGTTTTCGTGCATTCTAGGTTCTCATGCAGAAATTAGTGTTTGATGAGTCATTGGTAATCTAGCAAACTTTCCAGGAACAGCCTTGGACAGCACCCCTGAGACTTGTCTCCTTCCCCAAAACATGGACAGGAAGCTAGAATTAGCATAAATGTTTTGCATATTAATTAGGCAGACATATAAATATTCCAGAACAAAAGTACCTCCACAGTTGTTCTTCCTGTTTTTCCTTGGGTGGGGGACGCTTTCTTGATAACATGGGAATCCCGTCTGATGTATATGCATTTCTACCCCTAAGTACTCAGCAAAATCTATTGAGAGCAGGCCAGAGTTACCGTATTCTAATTGTGCCATAATGGCCCAGGAGACCCTGGTTTACACTGCTACAGAGTTTAGCTGTTGCCAGTACACCCAAACCACATTCTCCAGGGCCCAGTGTTTCAACCCAACCTGAAGCTCCTTCAACTTTCTGCATGAAACCTGTGTGGTAGTTGTTAAAAAAAAGGGCTTTTCCAACAAGCTATCTGGAATTTATTCAAATTAAGAAAAGGGTTACAAAACAAATTTATCAAAAAAAAAAAAACCTGGAATATTTAAATAACGGGTATATACAAAACTCTAGAGATAACAACTTGTCACTTCCAGAGTGGGTATCAAAAGGAATTAAGTACCAGAACTCTTAAAGTAAAGACAGCAGCCATCAGTGTATTTCTGGAGAGAAGGTTGGTAGAAGAATATTTCAGAGTTTCTTCAGAAATTTCGTACAGATGCATAACTGTCTCAGATTCTCAATGACATGCTCTGCAATAGGGTCACCAATCTAACGTAGTCAAATAAGGCAGCTGGCACCGTCAGTATTTATAGCTCAAGTTTATCTTTTATCCAGCACTGTCATATTATAATACACAACGTTTCAGCGCGCCTGCTCCTTTATCAAGTTCATGGCAGTCTGACACAGGTTTACACATTCTCACATCAATTTATACTACACCAGACCACAGCGCAGCCAATGGAGTAGCTGCATTTCAATTACCCAATCATCGCTCTGTACAAAGAGCAGACCTGATGGGGAACTTATGTGTTGCTGGAAGAGCCAATCAAAATGGTACCTGTACACCATGTGACCGGGAAGAGAAAGAGCGGAAGACACCAGGCGCGACAGCCCTCAGAGAGAGGGCATGCCCTCCTGCTGCTCATCATGTCTCCATCACCACCTCCAGGTCAGCGGACCTGATGGGGGACAGAGACTCAAGTGCATCATCACTGGCAACAAGTCAGTGGGAAAGGCGACCAATCAGTATGCGTGGCGCGGGAGAACCGCCTGCTTGCACGTCAGCCAACCAGCACCAGCCCTGTTGTCCTGCTGCTAAGCAACCAGGCCAAATGCATGCCTCTTGGTGAGCAGCATCGCTGGCTCAGCTGCATAAACTGCAAAGCGACTGGGGACATGCGGTGACAAAACGGCACTGTACTCTGTATGAGCACCTCGAGCGTGACACGGCCACCAGGAAAACCCCACTGGGAACCCAGGGTGATGTAGTGCCTTAGCGCATCAATCACAGCAGACAGTCACGCCCGCCCGACATACATACAACCGATTGTCACCAAGCCAAACTCACACTGGGACTCCCATTGAAAGCACATGATGGAGCCAACACTTGGACCAGCGGCAGGGAATTGCGTGTCCCTCGTCCATCTCTCTCCAGTCACATATGCAGTATGCTGCAGAGAGCAAAACAAAAATAATAAAATTATGAATATTGAAAATGTCAAAATATATCAAATAGGTCATACAAAAGGCATTAAATCATGAGTCCATGTGGTTCCATAACATCAAGGGTCCTAATCCAATAGGCTTCACGTAATAATAATTGTTTATATCTATCACCTCCCCTTTTGAGTGGGGGGATTCCCTCTATGATTTGGCATCTGAGCTGACTCATACTGTGATTACAAAGTGCAAAATGATAAGGGACAGCTTGAAACAGCGACAAATGTCACATTTTTTACCCGTATGGGGGTGTACAAAATTAGGGCTCCTGATGATGGAATGATAGTGGGCACAATTTAAACAGGGGAATGTGCTACTACGGGTCAAGCAGGCTCTCGAATACGTTTCTTCAGAGAAATGAAAAGATTAAGACCTCTTGCTCATTCTAAAATGCCTTAACCTGCCTGGCTTTCTGATTCCCGCGGCGTTTTTGGCACATATTTTTTTTTATTTTTCATGTAGCTAGCCTAGCGCTAGCTACATGATTCCCCCCCTCCCTGCGGCGTCCCTCCCACCCTTCCGATCGCCGCCGGCGCAATGGCCCGTCCGGAAATCCCGTTCTGAACGGGATTTCCTGGAGGGCTTCCCCCGTCGACGCAGGTCGTGACGTCACAGGGAGACCCGATCCACCCCTCAGCGCTGCCTGGCACTGATTGGCCAGGCAGCGCACGGGGTCTCGCCTGGGGGGGGCCCCTGCATCGCAGCAGGTAGCGGCGGATCGGCGGCGGCGATCGGGTAAGGCACGCAGCAAGCAAAGTGCTTGCTGCGTGTTTTAAAAAAAAATTATTCAAATCGGCCCAGTGGGGCCTGAGCGGTCACCTCCGGCGTCTCTGAACGAGCCTAGCTCGTCCAGAACGCTAGGGAGGTTAATGGGATCTAAATACGGTTTTGCAGGCTTTATGCTATACTCCTTTTGAACCTCTTAACTAAATTTCAGACAAAAATTTTGATATTTAAGGATATGCGAGATTCAGGCTCTTTCTGTAAGAGAAACTTACTGTACGAAATGAGAAAGAAGCATGTCTGCATTGCCTGGATGTCAGAATCACTTTTATTTGCCAAGTGCAACAAAGTCATACTTGGAATTGCTTGTGGTTCACATAGCATAGGCAAAAGTACATAGAACTGTAGTACATTGCATTTAATGCACCAAGGAATGGAGAAAATCTGAAGCATTATTTGTTTTGTTTGGTGGAAGGCTTTATGGTAAACAGGCATCAAATACTACCCTTGCTAGGTGGATCATAGCATGCCATTGTGCTGGCCTATTCACATTAGGAAAATAGTTTATCCTCTTCAAATAATGCACATTTTACCAGAGCAGTTTTTGCTTCCTGGGCAGGGAGGGCTGGAGCTACAGTTGAGCAGATTTGTAGGGCAGCAACCTAGTTCAGTCAAAAAACCTTTGTCAAACACTTCTTTTTAGATTTAACTTTTATCAAGTAAAAAAATGCGCAGGTCTACACACTCACGAAGGTGGTTATACAATAGCAATAAAAAGTATGTGAACCCTTTGGAATTATATGGATTTCTGCATAAATTTGTCATAAAATGTGATCTGATCTTCAACTAAGTCTCAACAATAGACAATCACAGTCAAGAGAACTATAAAAATACTGTATTGCAAAACTTTTTTTACACAAGAACAAAAATGCAAAACTAGACGTATTCATAAAAACTTTTTTGATCGGTGGAATCAATCTTCATGAACAACAATCAAGTATATCCAAACAAGGGACTTTTCATGAGACTGACAAACACTGTAATCTGGCTTGACGCGGTAAGCAATTATCAATTCAGGCAACGACACATGTTCGTTTTGGGGTATAAGGTGCCTTTCATCTGGCATGGTATATATACACAGTTCTATAAGGCCAAGTCAGCAACAAGAACCAGAATTACACTGATAAATTAGGGGGCATCTGTACCAACCAGATGCACACCACACAATCCCACCGGCCAGCAAGGAAAAACAACTGTGCAGCTATACGTGGAACATGCCACATACATGGGATTTATTCTGGGTGGATCTATATGATTATTAACCAGTCACGCAAACATGGTGCTCTCCTAAATACAACATCTCGGTTGTCCGCAAGTAATGGACCAACCATTTTGTCGTCTTTCAGGATACGCCAGTGCAAATTCAGAATCTTTGTAATATCCCAATGTCGATTATTGTATTGGGTAATAAACTTAATAGAATCCCTATTGGTGTTGAGACCTTTCTCCAACGAGGTCCCTAATTGTCCTAAGTGGATCAGATCGTAACCTCTAGCCACAAACTATGCGGAACAAAGTAACATGCTTATTGCTCAGTCAGCCACCTTAGTGCAGTTTCTAGGCACCCTGGTTAACTGGCTCTTAGGAACAGCCTTGAGCCAAGTTTCAAAATGACAGCTATTGATAGGAATATAAGTATTCCTATCTATCTCCTTGAAGTATGTTTTGGTGGTAAACCTGTCATTTTCAAATTTAATAGATCCAAAAATGGATCTCTGTGATACTTATTTCACAAATTTATTTAAGATTGTCATCATTGGAGTTGATGTGGTTTACAGAGGCTCGTAGCAATGACTCATCCTCCTCCCAGACCACGACCACATTGTCAATATATCTTTTTAAGACTTTCATCTGTTGGAATTTGACTTTACCCATAAACATGTCCTCCTATATCACTAGAAAGTTGTTTACAGGGCTGGGGCAAAGTTTTCCCCAATAGCCACGCCCACCCTCTTAAGAAAAAAAAGACCAGTTGACCCAAAAATTATTATGGTTCATCGAAAAACGTTGGCATTCTGTAATGAACCCCACTTGACCATCATTATAGGTGCCACTGGCACGCAAACAGGAATGTGCTGCCCCAACACCGGCTTCCTGCTCTATAACAGTATAGAGAGAGGAAATATCTGCAGCCATCAAAATACAAGGACTGAGAATCGTAATGGAATCCAGTATGTCTAATGAATGAAAGAAGGGTCAAGAGATCCCGCTACACCAAACTGTAGAATAAAAATCCAATCTTTATTTGTGCATCTGTGGATATACAGTGGAAAAGCTGATGCGTGTCGGAGCAAAGAATGGCTCCCTAGTCATAGATGCCAAACAAATGGTACTATGCAGGTTATATTGGTGACCATACCTTCTCACAAGAGGGCGTGGTTTGTCTTAGTCATACAAACGTTAAAATGCCTAGTGCATATGGCATATAAAATTGAACTGCATAAACTGCACATGCAAAAGTACAAATGTGCTAAGTTTTGTACAAACGCATTTTAAATCTTTCATGTCATATCTAGAAAAAAGGCTGGCTTAGAAATATTGTATAATAATGTATAGCATTCACTTGGTATCGTAATACAGGTTTAGGTCCCAATGAGTATTCAAACCATGTTGGGTACGTGTACCTAAATGCCATATCCAGAAGGCCTCACATTTTAGGAGTCTCCTGCATATATTCCCTCTTTTAAATGTTGTACCAATCTCTCCAAACCATAGAATCTGAAAGACGACATATTTACCCCATGGACCTTCAAAAAATGCTTGGAGACACTGGAGAAACCAGCTATCCGTGTATTATTCTAAATGCATCTGCCTGGACCATTAAAATGTTCCGCAATTAGTGTGTGCAAAGAACAGGTGGTACATCCCACATACTGGAGGTTGCAGGCCTCACATGTAATTGCATAAACAACATTTTTGATTGACAATTGATATAGTGTTGTATAGAAAAAGATTTATTGTAAAATAACGACGATGCCACACGCCTCTGAGTATGCACACAACCGTATTTACATGTTCTAAATCCACACTTAAAGGAACCTTAATACAACAGTATATCAATTCTCCTAAAATGTGAGGCCTTATAGATATGGTGTTTAGGTACACGTACCCAACATGGTTTGAATACTCGTTGGGACCTAAACCTGTATTAGGATACTAAGTGAATGCTATACATTATTGTACAATATTTCTATCCAGCCTTTGTCTAGATATGACATGAAAGGTTTAAAATGTGTTGGTACTTGCAAAACGTTGCATTCTTGTACGTTTATACTTTAGCATGTGCAGTTTATGCAGTTCAATCTAATATACCATATGCACTGGGCATTTTAATGTTTGTATGACTACCTCTTTAAGACAAACCACGCCCCTTGTGGGAAGGTATGTCACCTATATAACCTGTGTATTACCATTTGTTTGTCAGCTATGACTAAGGTGCCATTTTTTGCTCCGACGCGCGTCAGAAGTTCCACTGTATATCCACAGATGCACAAATTAAGATTGGATTTTTATTTTACAGTTTGGTGTAGTGGGATCTCTTTACCCCTTTCATATGTGGCCTTTTGGCAGTCCTGCTCCTGAACAAGTAGGTGTGTAGTGGTTGTAGCGATCTGCTTGCTTCATACATGTTTAATAAATGTTTGGAATCCCTCAAGTAGGATGGAATCAATGGCACCAGAGGTTGTAAAAAATGGTCAACAAACTCACCTAATCTAGAGGTGATGGAGGAAATCCCGCTAACCAGTGGCGTAGCAATAAGGGTTGGAGAGGTTGCGACCGCATTGGGGCCCTTCTCAACCACAGTATTAGCTCTTTATTGGTTCTGTGCTTGTAATAATCACTTCTATATAGATGCTTCGAATAGTAGTAATCATTCACAAACTGTTCCCCATCCGCTCCTTGCACCTCTGACACTGTGGTTGTCCTTGGCAGGTTCTGGTGCACCGTATCAATTGTTATGTAATGAAGTCGGCTGTGTGCGTCCCCGCCATGCACGCTATGTGTCATCACGCCGGCCAATGTGAGAGTCATGCGCATGCGCGGTTCTCTATGACTTCAGGCCGAAGCCATCGATTAACAGAGCCACCAGCAGGACCGGGGGAGGAGCGACAAAGATGCCGGGGGACCTCAAGGCCAACCCCCCGATTTTATGCAGAGCTCAGGGTCCCTTAAAATTCACCTTCCCTCCCATTCTAATAAGAGGTGGATCACATATTTGCACTCCATTAGGTGTCTCTTCCTGTTTGGGTCTTATGTGGAATGCATAATTGCATTCCAACCCATTTCCAATGGATACTATCTATCCCTTGGTCTTTTTCTCAAATCGTTATAAACATCTGAATTCAGCCCATAGTGCATATAAATAATAGCAACAGGGAGAACAAAACTAAGAAGAAGCCATTCTTCCAGTGCAACCGCCTTTCTCAGATGTGTGTTATGCCGCTGTATTTGTGTGTTTGCAGGAGGAGTTTGTCAAATGAAGCAATTGACATTCAGATGTACTCAGAGGCAGCCCAACCATGAAGCTACCTGAATCATATCAATCAAAATCTATGGGGCAGCACTACTGTACACACAAGTCCTAGCTCTACTGCTGTTAAGCCTGGTATACACCTTCAATTCGAATTTGGCCAACTTTATCACCCCCATGTAGTATGAGTATCAACAGATTTGGAATATTCTGAACAGACTGTGTAGGTAAACTCTCATACTACATAGAGGTGGTAAAATTGTTCAGGGATTGGCCAATCAAAATTGAATATATGTACAAGGCTTTATGCCTGGTATACACCATGCAATTTCCCCATCCAAACGACAGGTCGAATCGATAATTTCTGACAGGTCCGATCAGGTTTCCAATCAATTTTGTACTTTGTACAGATGTGAAGAAGAAAAACTGATCAGACCTGTCAGAAATTATCGATATCAAATTCCACCCAGCCTCATTTCTCCCACCCTGCAGCACCCAGTTTCATTTCTCCCACCACCCAGCACTACCCAGCCTCATTTCTCCCACCTAGCAGCACCCAGCCTCATTTCTCCCACCCAGCAGCACCCATTTTCATTTCTCCCACCCTGCAGAACCCAGCTTCATTTCTCCCACCCTGCAGAACCCAGCTTCATTTCTCCCACCCTGCAGCATCCAGCCTCATTTCTCCCTCCCTGCAGCACCCAGCCTCATTACTCACACCCTGCAGCATCCAGCCTCATTTCTCCCTCCCTGCAGCATCCAGACTCATTTCTCCCTCCCTGCAGCACCCAGCCTCATTTCTCCCACCCTGCAGCATCCAGTCTCATTTCTCCCAGCCAGCAGCATCCAGCCTCATTTCTCCCACCCAGCAGCACCCAGGCTCATTTCTCCCACCCTGCAGCACCCAGGCTCATTTCTCCCACCCTGCAGCACCCAGGCTCATTTCTCCCACCCTGCAGCATCCAGTCTCATTTCTCCAACCCAGGAGCACCCAGCCTCATTTCTCCCACCCTGCAGCACCCATCCTCATTTCTCCTACCCAGCAGCACCCAGTCTCATTTCTCCCACCCAGCAGCACCCAGCCTCATTTCTCCCACCCAGCAGCACCCAACCTCATTTCTCTCACCCTGCAGCATCCAGTCTCATTTCTCCCACCCAGGAGCACCCAGTCTCTTTTCTCCCACCCAGCAGCATCCAGTCTCGTTTCTCCCACCCAGCAGCATCCAGTCTCGTTTCTCCCACCCTGCAGCATCCAGTCTCATTTCTCCAACCCAGGAGCACCCAGCCTCATTTCTCCCACCCTGCAGCACCCATCCTCATTTCTCCTACCCAGCAGCACCCAGTCTCATTTCTCCCACCCAGCAGCACCCAGCCTCATTTCTCCCACCCAGCAGCACCCAGCCTCATTTCTCCCACCCTGCAGCATCCAGTCTCATTTCTCCCACCCAGGAGCACCCAGTCTCTTTTCTCCCACCCAGCAGCACCCAGTCTCGTTTCTCCCACCCTGCAGCACCCAGCCTCATTTCTCCCACCCTGCAGCATCCAGTCTCATTTCTCCCACCCAGGAGCACCCCTGTCTCTTTTCTCCCACCCAGCAGCATCCAGTCTCGTTTCTCCCACCCAGCAGCATCCAGTCTCGTTTCTCCCACCCTGCAGCATCCAGTCTCATTTCTCCAACCCAGGAGCACCCAGCCTCATTTCTCCCACCCTGCAGCACCCATCCTCATTTATCCTACCCAGCAGCACCCAGTCTCATTTCTCCCACCCAGCAGCACCCAGCCTCATTTCTCCCACCCAGCAGCACCCAGCCTCATTTCTCCCACCCTGCAGCATCCAGTCTCATTTCTCCCACCCAGGAGCACCCAGTCTCTTTTCTCCCACCCAGCAGCATCCAGTCTCGTTTCTCCCACCCTGCAGCACCCAGCCTCATTTCTCCCACCCTGCAGCATCCAGTCTCATTTCTCCAACCCAGGAGCACCCAGTCTCTTTTCTCCCACCCAGCAGCATCCAGTCTCGTTTCTCCCACCCTGCAGCATCCAGCCTCATTTATTCCACTCTGCAGCACCCAGCCTCATTTCTCCCACCTTGCAGCACCCAGCCTCATTTCTCCCACCCTGCAGCACCCAGGCTCATTTCTCCCACCCTGCAGCACCCAGGCTCATTTCTCCCACCCTGCAGCACCCAGGCTCATTTCTCCCACCCTGCAGCACCCAGCCTCATTTCTCCCACCCTGCAGCACCCAGGCTCATTTCTCCCACCCAGAATTACCCAGCCTCATTTCTCCCACCCAGCTGCACCCAGTCTCATTTCTCCCAACCAGCAGCACCCAGCCTCATCAGAATCGCTTTTATTTCGCCAAGCACGACTGAGTCGTGCCCGGAATTAGGCTTGGCACATGAATGTAGGGCATGTACATAGAAACATATGGGACAACAGAACATAGGACATAATAGATGTCACTCCATCACATAATAGTATACAAAAGTATACATAAACCGCATTTAGCCATACTAACTGGGTTGCAGGCAGAAAGTCTAAGGGGGGAGAGCATGGGCAGAGTTTATAGAGTTCAGCAAATCTACCGCTGTGGGGAAGAAGTTGTTTTTGTGTCTCGTGGTCTTTGTAGCGATAGACCAATACCTCAGGTACCTCCGCCCCAAGGGGAGCTGACTGAAGAACAGGTGGCCTGGGTGTGAGGGGTCCTTGGCAATCTTCAGTGCTCTGGAGTGTAGTCTGGCGTTGTAGAGGGAGTCTAGGGCAGGGAGTGTGTTCCCGATGATCCTTTCCGCTGACCTGATGACCCTCTGTAGTTTGCGTCTGTCGCTTTGGGTGGAGCCAGCATACCAGACAAGGATGGAAGAACAGAGGACGGATTCAATGGTTGCGGTATAGAAGCTCGTCATGAGTTTTTGGGACATGCCGAACTTCTTCAGTTGGCGGAGGAAGTAAAGCCTCTGCTGGGCTTTCCTCTGTGTAGACAGTGTTATCCTTCCACTTTAGGGTGCTGGAGATGGTGGTGCCCAGGAGGCGGACACTAGGGCACTTTTTCTACCAACAACCCTCCAATGTGCAGTGGAGGTGGTGGGGGGGGGGGGGGCTGCTTCCTAAAGTCAAAGATGATCTCAACGGTTTTCGCGTTGTTGTGGACTAGCTTGTTCACCCTGCACCAGCTGCAAATCCTGTCAACCTGGTTGCGGTATGCCTGTTCGTTGTTGTTGGAGATCAGGCCGACAATGGTGGTGTCGTCAGCAAATTTGATTACCTTGACAGAGTCTGCCGAGGATCTGCAATTGTTTGTGTAAAGGGAGAACAGGAATGGTGACAGGACGCAGCCTTGTGGGGCCCCTGTGTTGGTGGTCCTTGGTTGCGAGGTGGTGGAGCCCAGCTTGACAACCTGGGTTCTATTTGTAAGGAAGTCCTTGATCCACAGTTGCAGTGTGGGGTGGACTTCAACCTCAGACAGATTCTCCTGTAGTATATGGGAGCTAATGGTGTTAAATGCTGAGCTGAAGTCGAGGAGGAGGACCCTGGCATATGAATTTGGTTTGTCAAGGTGGTTGTTGACAAGCTCCAGACAGATGTTAATGGCATCATCGGTCAACCTATTTGCCCTATAAACAAATTGATACGGGTCTAGCTGGTCTTCCGTTTTGTGTTTAAGGAGGGGCAGGACAGCTTTTTCAAAAGATTTCATTATGACCGATGTGAGAGCGACAGGTGTAAAGTTGTTGAGGTCAGACGCGCCCTGCTTTTTGGGAACAGGGATGATGGTGGACCTCTTGAAACATGCCGGTACCTTGCCACTCTCCAAGGACTTGTTGAAGATGGGGGTAAGGATAGGAGCAAGCTGCTGTGCGCACGCTTTCAGGCAGGCTGGCGACACTCCGTCAGGGCCTGAGGCTTTTCTGGCATTTAGTCTGGTCAGGTGGCGCACCACATCCGCCTCATTTACGGTCGGGGGAGGCGAGTTTCGGCTTGGTGGTACTGAGGCCTGGGGTGAAGTGGATGGAGCCTGTAGCTTCGGAGACCCCCTGGAGTCTCCTTCTCCTCGAACCTACAGTAGAAGCCGCTGAGGTTTTCCGCTAGCTCAGTGCTAGATGGTGCATTTTGGGGGCGGGGGGGGGGGGGGGGAGCTTGTAGTTGGTGGCAGCTTTTAGCCCTCGCCAAACAGCTTGAGAGTCATTTGAGGAGAGGTCCTCCTCCAGCTTAACTGCGTAGCCTTTTTTTGCAATTTTCAGTTCTCTGTCCAGGTTGTTCCTAGCCTTCCTGTATTCCTCCTGGTTCCCAGACTTGTGTGCGGCTTCCTTGCTACTGCGCAGTTGCCGAAATTTCTTGGTGAACCATGGCTTGTCGTTTGGGTAGAGCTTGTGAGTTTTTGATGGGATACAGGAGTCCTCACAGAAAATGATGGACAAGCTCACATTGTCTGCCCACTCATCCAGGTTTTGTACCTCCAGGGCCTTCCAGTCTGTGCAGTCGAAGCAGGCTTGGAGTCGAAGCTTGGCCTCGCTTGACCACACTTTGGTTGTTTTGAGGACTGGTTTTGCAGTTTCCAGGCGCCTCCTGTAGATGGGAATTAGGTGGATGAGGCAGTGGTCAGATGCGCCTAGTACTGCCCATGAGGTGGCTATGTATGCGTCCCTCAAGACCGTGTAACAGTGGTTAAGAGTGTTCGCGTTTCTAGTGGGGCAGGTGGTGTGCTGATGGAAGCGTGGAAGTTCTTGGCGCAGGTTGGCTCTGTTAAAATCTCCTAGAATGATGAACAGTGAGTCCGGCAGGGACGTCTCCCATTGAGTGACAGTGTCGCTGAGATCGCACAGAGCGGTTTTGACATCTGCATCAGGTGGGATGTACACACCCTGCAGCATTCAGCCTAATTTCTCCCACCCTGCAGCATCCAGTCTCATTTCTCCAAACCAGCAGCACCCAGTCTAATTTCTCCAAACCAGCAGCACCCAGCCTCATTTCTCCAAACCAGCAGCACCCAGCCTCATTTCTCCCACACTGCATCACCCAGCCTTATTTCTCCCACCCAGCAGCACCCAGCCTCATTTCTCTCACCCAGCGGCACCCAGTCTCATTTCTCCCACCCAGCAGCACCCAGGCTCATTTCCCCCACCCAGCAATACTCAGCCTCATTTGTCCCAACCAGCAGCACCCAGCCTCATTTCTCCCAACCAGCAGCACCCAGCCTCATTTCTCCCACCCTGCAGAATTCAGCCTCATTTCTCCCACCCTGCAGCATCCAGTCTCATTTCTCCAAACCAGCAGCACCCAGGCTCATTTCTCCAAACCAGCAGCACCCAGCCTCATTTCTCCAAACCAGCAGCACCCAGCCTCATTTCTCCCACACTGCATCACCCAGCCTTATTTCTCCCACCCAACAGCACCCAGCCTCATTTCTCTCACCCAGCGGCACCCAGTCTCATTTCTTCCACCCAGCAGCACCCAGGCTCATTTCCCCCACCCAGCAACACTCAGCCTCATTTCTCCCAACCAGCAGCACCCAGCCTCATTTCTCCCAACCAGCAGCACCCAGCCTCATTTCTCCCAACCAGCAGCACCCAGCCTCATTTCTCCCAACCAGCAGCACCCAGTCTCATTTCTCCCAACCAGCAGAACCCAGGCTCATTTCTCCCACCCAGCAGCACCCAGGCTCATTTCTCTCACCCTGCAGCACCCAGCCTCATTTCTCCCAACCAGCAGCACCCAGCCTCATTTCTCCCAACCAGCAGCACCCAGTCTCATTTTTCCCACCCAGCAGCACCCAGGCTCATTTCTCTCACCCTGCAGCACCCAGTCTCATTTCTCCCACCCAGCAGCACCCAGCCTCATTTCTCTCACCCAGCAGCACCCAGGCTCATTTCTCCCACCCAGCAGCACCCAGGCTCATTTCTCCCACCCTGCAGCACCCAGGCTCATTTCTCCCACCCAGCAGCACCCAGCCTCATTTCTCCCACCCTGCAGCACCCAGGCTCATTTCTCCCACCCAGCAGCACCCAGCCTCATTTCTCCCAACCAGCAGCACCCAGTCTCATTTTTCCCACCCAGCAGCACCCAGGCTCATTTCTCCCACCCAGCAGCACCCAGGCTCATTTCTCCCACCCTGCAGCATCCAGCCTCATTTCTCCCACCCAGCAGCACCCAGGCTCATTTCTCCCACCCTGCAGCACCCAGCCTAATTTCTCCCACCCAGCAGCACCCAGGCTCATTTCTCCCACCCTGCAGCACCCAGCCTTATTTTCCGCACTTGTGAAATGGGAAGGGGGCATCATGCTGTTTGCTTCATGGTGAAAAGTCGAGAACCATGAATGTCTCATGTGTGAGCCACTGGAAAGCAGGAGGATGCATAATCCAAATGTTGGCCATGCTTGTTATGGTGAAAGGAATAGTGGACATGGGTCTTTAGTTAAAGCAGACCTAAACCCAGGACTTCCTCACTGCTTAAAAAGATAAGGAACAGCATAATAACCTTTACAGAAAAAAAAATATTTATTACAGCCCACATAACTCCTAATGAAATTCTGCATGGTTACATGCTGGTTTTATAGGAGCACAGAAATGATTAACCCCCTGTGTTAACATATAGCCTGTCTGAACAGCACAGATCACACTGAACTGATACCTCAAATTACAGTGGCTCATTACTAGCAGATACGGCAGAATTAGACAGGCTGTTATCTCTGCATACAGAGTTGTACTAGAGCGGACTGATCCGATGCTTTTGCAGGAAAAACTCTACTGCATTTCTCTACAGACTGTGGGGGAGTGGTGGAGGGAAAAAAGTGGCATGGAGGGAGAGGAACAGGCCTACTTGCAGGGGCTACAAGGGCTAATGTTACTCCCTGCCAAAAGGAACAGCTTGGTGGGGCAGGGTTCACACAACTTTTTTTTCATGCAAGTTTGCATTAGAGATGGCCTGAATGGTTCTCCGGCGAACTTCCAGGGATTCGCAATCACGGAGATCCGCAAACTTTTCAGGAAGTTCGGTTCCCCCCATAATCCACCATTAGGGTCAACTTTGACCCTCTACATCACAGTCAGCAGGCACATTGTAGCCAATCAGGCTACACTCCCTCCTGGAGCCACTCCCCCCCCCCTTATAAAAGGCAGGCACCGCTGGCCATTATTCTCACTCGTGTGCCTGCAGTAAATAGAGAAGGGACAGCTGCTGCTGCAGACTCTCATAGGGAAAGATTAGTTAGGCTCTTGTAGGCTTGTTAGCTTGCTCCTTGCTGATTCTTAATTCTAAAATAGCACCCCACAACAGCTCTTTTGAGAGCTAATGTTTTCTGTGTGTCCCACTGACACTTGTGTTGCATAGACACCCTTGATAATTCATACTGTGTGTGTGTGCCACTGCCAGGCCCAGCACATTCAGTGACTACATGTGTGTGTGACAGGTGCACATTGTAATACCCATTACTGTACATACCTACCTACCTGTTGTTCACAGTGCACCCACCTACCTACCTACGTGAGCGCACGCAGTGTCATTGTGCCTGTCCACTACCTGTCTGTGTGTGACAGGTGCACATTGTAATACCCATCCCTGCATATACCTACCTACCTGTTGTTCACAGTGCACCCACCTACCTACGTGAGCGCACGCAGGGTCACTGTGCCTGTCTGCTACCTGTCTGTGTGTGACAGGTGCACATTGTAATACCCATTACTGCATATACCTACCTACCCGTTGCTCACAGTGCACCCACCTACCTACGTGAGTTGAGCGCATGCAGTGTCACTGTGCCTGTCCGCTACCTGTCTATGTGTGACAGGTGCACATTGTAATACCCATCACTGCATATACCTACCTACGTGAGTGCACGCAATGTGATATACCACTCTGTGCATACCTGTGAACTGCACCTGTGTGACTGCACATTGTATTAGTCAAGTCAGTGCATACCTTTCACTTCATCCCCCCCCCCCCCCCGCCCCCGGTATGGACACAATGGACAAAACAGACAGCGGTAGAGGCAGACCCAGAGGAAGGCCACCCGGCAGGTCTGTGCAAGGTCGTGTTGATGTGATTTAGTGTGGCCCTCGACCAAAGTACAGTGTTCAGAAGAAGGCACGTCCCATCAACTCCCAAGATTGTCAGGACCTGGTTGACTATTTAACACAGAACACCTCATCTTCCGCAGCCACCAGCGCTACTACAAGCACCACATCCGCTGCATTTGACACTTTGCAGGAGTTAATTGGTGGGGAATTAACTGATTCACAGCCATTATTGTTACAACCAGATGAAGCGCTAAGCAAGTTACACCACCTCATATGTCTGAGTTAGGTGGCGACACTATGGACGTAACGTGTGAAGATGATGAAGTACCTGCTGTTGGTGCAGTTTTGGAGGTGTCTGAGGCAAGCGAAGCTGGGCAGGATGATTATGATGATGACGATGATACGGATCCCACGTATGTTCCCAATAGAGGAGATGAACAGGGGGACAGTTCAGAGGGGGAGTCAGAGAGGAGTAGGAGGAGATGAGTTGCTGAAAGAAGCAGGGGAGCTTGTCGTCAGAAACAGCTAGTGGCAGTGTCCGGCAGCATGTACCGACACCTATGTACAGCCAGCCAACATGCCCTTCAACGTCAGCTGCTGATGCCACCATAGTGCCATCACCCCAGGGGGGCTCAGCGGTTTGGAATTTTTTTCATGTGTCTGCCTCAGATTGGAGCAATGCCATCTGTTCTCTCTGCCTCCAAAAATTGAGCCGTGGAAAGGCCAACACTCACGTAGGGAGTGCCTTACGAAGGCACATGGAGAAAAGGCACAAACTGCAATGGGAAGAGCACCTGAGCAAAAACAGCACACAAAAGAAAAGCCTCCTTCAGGTGCAGCATCTTCAGCCGCTTTCTCCCTTGCACCTTCACAGCCACCCTCCTCCACTCTGCCTCTGCCCTTGAGCGGTTCCTGCTCCTCTGCCCACAGCAGCCAGGTGTCCATGAAGGAAATCTGTGAGCGGAAGAAGCCAATTTCTGCCAGTCACCCCCTTGCCCGGCGTCTGACAGCTGGCGTGGCAGAACTGTTAGCTCACCAGCTGTTACCATACAAGCTGGTGGACTCTGAGGCCTTCCATAAATTTGTGGCCATTGGGACACCACAGTGGAAGATACCAGGCCACAATTATTTCTCTAAAAAGGCAATACCCAAACTGTACCGTGAAGTTGAGAGACAAGTGGTGTCATCTCTGGCACACAGCGTTGGGCCAAGGGTCCACTACGGATGCCTGGTCTGCCAAGCATGGTCAGGGCCGCTACATTACTTACACAGCCCATTGGGTTAACCTGGTGACCGATGGCAAGCAGGGAGTATGTGGCTGTGCAGCGGACCAACTTGTGACACCTCCACGGTTTGCGGGCAGGCCTCCTGCCACCTCCTCTCTTCCTGCTACATCCTCTTCGTTGTCGTCCTCCTCCTCCTTCTTGGCTGAGTGGCAGCTCAACTCTACTGGTGCTGCGATCTCCTCTCCAGCTACACAGACCCAGCTCCCCAGGGCCTATGCTGCATGCCAGGTACGACAGTGTCACGCATTCTTAGACATGTCTTGCCTCAAAGCGGAGAGTCACACTGGACCAGCTCTCCTGGCTGCTCTTAACAAACAGGTGGATCAGTGGCTGACCCCGCACCAGCTGGAGATTGGCAACGTGGTGTGTGACAACCGCAGCAATCTCCTTTCCGCTTTGAATTTGGGAAAGCTGACACATGTACCCTGCATGGCACATGTGCTGAATCTAGTCATTCAAAGATTTGTGTCAAAGTACCCAGGCTTAGAGGACGTCCTGAAGCAGGCCAGGAAGTTGTGTGGGCATTTCAGGCGGTCTTACACAGCCATGGCATGCTTTGCGGACATTCAGCAGAGAAACAACTTGCCGGTGAGACGTTTGATATGTGATAGCCCGACTCGCTGGAATTCGCCCCTGGTCATGTTCTCTCGACTGCTAGAACAGGAGAAAGCCGTCACCCAGTACCTCTACAATTTCAGTAGAAGGACACAATCTGGGGAGATGGGGATGTTCTGGCCCCCAAACTGGACATTGATGTGAAATGCATGCAGGCTCATGTAGCCGTTTGAGAAGGTGACCAACCTGGTGAGTGGCAGTAAAGGCACCATCTGCGACTTGATCCCGTACGCTTACTTCCTAGAGCGTGCAGTGCGTAGAGTGGTGGATCAAGCTGTGGAGGAGCGTGAAGAGGAACAGTTATGGCAGGAACAGTTGCGGGAGCAATTTACATCAGAATCAGATGTTTCCTCAACACCTGCAGCAGCACAGAGGGGGGAGGAGGAGGAAGAGTCACGTGGGGAAGAGGAGTCAGACTCAGATGATGAGGAAGGTGTTTCTTAGGAAGGAAGAGGAGGAGGCGGCGGTAGAAGAACAACCGCAGCAGGCGTCGCAGGGGGCTTGTGCACCTCGACGTTCCCGTGCTATTGTTCGTGGCTGGGGGGAGGAGGAGGACTTACCTGACGTCACTGAGGAAGAGCAAGAGGAAATGGATAGTACGTCTGCATCCAACTTTGTGCAGATGTCATCTTCCATGCTGTCCAGCCTGTTGAGGGACCCCTGTATAAAAAAAACTCAAGGGGAATGAGCTATACTGGGTTCCCACGCTACTAGACCCTCGGTATAGGCACAAAGTGGCGGACATGTTACCAACTCACCAGAAGGCAGAAAGGATGCAGCACATGCAGAACAAGCAGGCAACTATGCTTTACAATGCGTTTAAGGGTGATGTCACAGCACAACGCAATAAAGGTACCACTGCCAGTAAACCTCCTCCCATGTCCACACAGGCAAGGACAGGACGCTCTAGCAATCTCATGGTGATGTCAGACATGCGGACATTGTTTAGTCCAACGCCTCGACTTAGCGCTTCCGGATCCACCCTCCACCAACGCCTGGACCGGCAGGTAGCTGACTACCTGGCCTTAAGTGTGGATGTAGACACTGTGAGCAGTGATGAACCCTTGGACTACTGGGTGCGCAGACTTGACCTGTGGCCAGAGCTGTCCCAATTTGCCATCCAACTTCTGTCTTGCCCTGCCTCAAGCGTCCTGTCAGAAAGGACCTTCAGCGCAGCTGGACACATTGTCACTGAGAAGAGAAGTCGCCTAAGTCACAAAAGTGTTCAGTACCTCACCTTTAGCAAAATGAATGAGCCATGGATCCCGGAGGGCTACTGCCCGCCCGAAGACTAAGTCAGTCCCCACACACAGCATCTCTGCCTGCACGCCATGTGACTGGCTGCCTGCCCCAAGACTAAGTCGCTCCCCACACAGCACCTCTGCCCGCAGGCTGCTTGACTGCCTTCTCCGCCACCACCAACAGGGTCCAGGACTCCAGGCGGATTCCTGAATTTTTTAGGCTGCTGCTAGCAGCGGCCGCTATAATAATTGTTCTGGTGCGTGTAGGGCCGGCCCGCCCATGAGGCGGGGTAAAACCTTTGCCTCAGGCGGCACTTCTGGGGGGGCGGCACCCGCCCCGTGGGTGTGGGGGGGCCGCCCGAGCTGGAGGGGATAGCGGGCAGGAAGGGGGTATTGTGCCTAGCGGCGGGGAGGGGGGTCGGACCCCCCCCCCCTCCCTCGCCTGGGTCCCCCGTCCTCCGATCCCCTCCTGCTTTAAAGAGACTCCGTAACAAAAATTGCATCCTGTTTTTTATCATCCTACAAGTTCCAAAAGCTAACTGCCCCCCAGTATAGGTTAGATTAGGTAAGTGCCCCCCAGTATAGGTTAGATTAGGTAGCTGCCCCCCAGTATAGGTTAGATTAGGTAGCTGCCCCCCAGTATAGGTTAGATTAGGTAGCTGCCCCCCAGTATAGGTTATATTAGCTAGCTGCCCCCCAGTATAGGTTAGATTAGGTAGCTGCCCCCCAGCGTAGGTTAGATTAAGTAGGTGCCCCCCAGTGTAGGTTATATTAGGTAGGTGCCCCCCAGTGTAGGTTAGATTAGGTAGGTGCCCCCCAGTATAGGTTAGATAGGTAGGTGCCCCCCAGCGTAGGTTAGATTAGGTAGCTGCCCCCCAGTGTAGGTTAGATTAGGTAGCTGCCTCCCAGTGTAGGTTAGATTAGGTAGCTGCCCCCCAGCATAGATTAGATTAGGTAGCTGCCCCCCAGTATAGGTTAGATTAGGTAGCTGCCCCCCAGCGTAGGTTAGATTAAGTAGGTGCCCCCCAGTGTAGGTTAGATTAGGTAGGTGCTCCCCAGTGTAGGTTAGATTAGGTAGCTGCCCCCCAGTGTAGGTTAGATTAGGTAGCTGCCCCCCAGCGTAGGTTAGATTAAGTAGGAGCCCCCCAGTGTAGGTTAGATTAGGTAGGTGCCCCCCAGTGTAGGTTAGATTAGGTAGGTGCCCCCCATCGTAGGTTAGATTAGGTAGCTGCCCCCCAGTATAGGTTAGATTAGGTTGGTGCCCCCCAGGGTAGGTTAGATTAGGTAGGTGCCCCCCAGGGTAGGTTAGATTAGGTAGGTGCCCCCCAGTATAGGTTAGATAGGTAGGTGCCCCCCAGCGTAGGTTAGATTAGGTAGGTGCCCCCCAGCGTAGGTTAGATTAGGTAGGTGCCCCCCAGGGTAGGTTAGATTAGGTAGGTGCCCCCAGGGTAGGTTAGATAGGTAGCTGTCCCCCATAATGGAGGGGGGAGCCGGGGGGAGGGCAGCCCGATCTCTCCCTCCCTCTCCTAGGCCGCCCTCCGTGCTCCCCCCTCAGATGCAGAGCGCAGCAGCAGCCAGGGAGGAAGCGCTGTAAACAACATACCACCCTGCGTTCCAAGCGCTGCTCTCTCGCCGCCGGTCTCTTCCTCTCTGCCTATACGATGATGCACACGCTGGTTCCTGTTAGCCGGAACCAGCCTGTGTATCATCGTATAGGCGGCAGAGAGGAAGAGACCAGCGGCGAGAGAGCAGCGCTTGGAACGCAGGGAGGTATGCTGTTTACAGCGCTTCCTCCCTGGCTGCTGCGCCGCTCTGCATCTGAGGGGGGAGCACGGAGGGCGGCCCAGGAGAGGGAGGGAGAGGTCGGGCTGCCCTTCCCGCGGCTCCGGCTCCCCCCTCCATTTCAGCGCCCACCTCCCAACAGCGCCCCGGGCGGCGGCACGGGCCGCACGGCCCTAGAAACGGGCCTGTCTTCAGTGTTGTGGTTCTGTGATGCATCTCCCCCCTCCAGGCCCCTCTCTGCACACTGCCTGTGTATTATTTAGATTAGGGCAGCTTCTCTCTTCTCTCTTATCTTTTACAAGCTGGATAAATCCTCCTCTGAGCTGGCTGGGCTTTCACATACTGAGGAATTACATACAGGCAGAGCTGTCTGCACTCTGCAGGAAGAAAGCCTGACACTTCAGTGGAAGATAGCTGCAGGGGGAAAGAAACACACAAATGATCTCTTGAGATTCAAAAGGAAGGGTGTATACAGCCTGCTTGTGTATGAATGTATTTTCTATGTGTGGGCATACTGTACATCAACCTACTTCCTGTTATGGTGGCCATTTTGTTTGTTTATAAACAAACTTTTAAAAAGTGTTTTTAACCACTTTTAATGCGGCGAGGAGCGGCGAAATAGTGACAGAGGGTAATAGGAGATGTCCCCTAACGCAGGGATCCCCAACCTGTGGTCCGCGGCCCACTGGTGGTCCGCAGGACGTTTTCAGTTGGGCCGTGGGACTGTCCTCTTGTCTGCCCCCACCGCCCCGCCCCCTCCGCGGCCGCCGCTGCTGTTACCTTTGGCGGCCGCGTGGTCTCTTATATTCCCCTTTTCTCTCTTCCCAGCGTGTGAGTCACAACTGCGCGCCCTGCGGCTGCTGTGATAGAGAGGGAGGAAGCAGGAGAGAAAGAGCGGCCTCCTGTAGCGGCACGCCGTTACTATGGGAACCGCTCTCTCCTTCCTGCTTCCTCCCTCTCTATCACAGCAGCCGCAGGGCGCGCTGTTGTGACTCACACGCTGGGAAGAGAGGGAGAGGGGAATATGAGAGACCACCGGCCAAGGTAACTGCAGCGGCGGCCGCGGGGGGGAGGTGGGGGCTGCTATACTGGGGCACTATACTTGCTATACTGGGGCACTATACTAGGGCACTATACTTGCTATACTGGGGCACTATACGTGCTATACTGGGGCACTATACTAGGGCACTATACTTGCTATACTGGGGCACTATACTTACTATACTGGGGCACTATACTGGGGCACTATACTTGCTATACTGGGGCACTATACTTGCTATACTGGGGCACTATACGTGCTATACTGGGGCACTATACGTGCTATACTGGGGCACTATACTAGGTTGCTATACTGGGGCACTATACTTGCTATACTGGGGCACTATACTTGCTATACTGGGGCACTATACTAGGGCACTATACTTGCTATACTGGGGCACTATACTTGCTATACTGGGGCACTATACTTGCTATACTGGGGCACTATACTAGGGCACTATACTTGCTATACTAGGGCACTATACTAGGGCACTATACTAGGCGTAGTGGGCACTATACTGGCTATACTGGGGCGCTATACTAGCTATACTGGGGCATACTAGCTATACTGGGGCATACTAGCTATACTGGGGCACTATACTAGCTATACTGGGGCATACTAGCTATACTGAGGCACTATACTAGCTATACTGGGGCACTATACTAGCTATACTGGGGCACTATACTAGCTATACTGGGGCATACTAACTATACTGGGGCATACTAGCTATACTGGGAACTTTACTAGCTATACTGGGGCACTACCTACCCATACTGGGCACTATACTAGCTATACTGGGGCACTACCTAACTATACTGGGCACTATACTAGTTACACTGGGCACTATATTAGCTTTACTGGGCACTATATTAGCTTTACTGGGCACTATACTAGCTATACGGGGTAACTGTACTAGCCATACTGGGGCAACTAAACTCCCTATACTGGGGCAACTATGCTAGCTATAGCCCCCCCCCCCGTAACCCGCTGTGCACTAAACCAAGCCCGCCCGTGGGCCCCGGAGAAAAATTTGGTCAGAAAGTGGTCTCCGGGCCGGAAAAGGTTGAGGGACCCCTGCCCTAACGCACTGGTATGTTTACTTTTGTGCGATTTTAACAACACAGATTCTCTTTAAAGAGTTACGTCGCTGGCTGCATTGTAAGAGGCAACGGGCGGGGATCACTCACCTCTTCCTCGTTCCAGCGTGCGCTCCACTGACGTCACTTCCTGCTACGCCGCAGGAAGTGTCGTCAGTGGAGTGCACGCTTAATGAGGAAGAGGTGAGTGATCCCCGCCCGTTGCCTCTTACAATGCAGCCAGCGACGTAACTCTTTAAAGCAGGAGGGGAGCGGAGGACGGGGGACCCAGGCGAGGGAGGGGGGCGTCAGCTACAATTTTTTCAAAATTTGCCTCAGGCGGCAAAAAGTCTAGGGCCGGCCCTGGGTGCGTGTACATGCCTGCCCAATTTTTCTGGCTGCACTGCGGCTGCAACGACAAAACAAAAAACATGTACATGTGCCCATTCCCCTTCTTGATCATTACCTTGCTGCAGTGAAGGGGCTTGCGTATCACAATGAAGCAATGACCGCCGGCTATATGAGTGTCTCGGGGGGTGGCACACCAAACATAATAAGGTTGTTAGCAAGGAAATGAACAGCGCTACTTAAAAACAGGCAAGTGCCTACCTGCAAAAGAGTGCAAGCCCCACTTGTGGGATATAATACACACCGAGCATACACATGACCTGTCTACCACTGGAGGAGGATGTTAGTTTCCTGTAACAGCTTGCATGCAACCTATTAAGTACTCGTCCCTCCCACTGCGAAGAAGTCGATCCTCCATGGGAGGGGCCTAACACTAACTAAATCCTAACCTATGTATATGCATAGCCTGGGTGCGGCTAATCAAATAAAATCGAAAATTGAAAATTGCGCAAAAGGTGGATCAGCGCAACACCAGGCCGCCTCCGAATGGCCTCCAATCAGAGGTGCGCTGAGCCCCCCCAGAAACTACAAACGCACCTTGAACCGAAACAGAAGCTCTGCATATACACCAAAAGCATGGCTGTTAAGTGGGAGCAGCTGACCAAAAACGAAATAAATTAGTACATAGCAAGGAAATGAACAGCGCTACTTAAAAACAGGCAAGTGCCTACCTGCAAAAGAGTGCAAGCCCCACTTGTGGGATATAATACACACCGAGCATACACATGACCTGTCTACCATTGGAGGAGGATGTTAGTTTCCTGTAACAGCTTGCATGCAACCTATTAAGTACTCGTCCCTCCCACTTATTTCGTTTTTGGTCAGCTGCTCCCACTTAACAGCCATGCTTTTGGTGTATATGCAGAGCTTCTGTTTGGGTTCAAGGTGCGTTTGTAGTTTCTGGGGGGGCTCAGCGCACCTCTGATTGGAGGCCATTCGGAGGCGGCCTGGTGTTGCGCTGATCCACCTTTTGCATAATAAGGTTGTTGCTTCTTTGTGGACAGACCAAATTTGATCAGCTGGATAGTCACTGTTCTGTCATTCAGCTACCTCAGCCCGGCGACCATATGGGCTGGAAAGCCGCCATCACCTGCACTCTCGTCATGGTGCGCACCAGTCCAGCACGGCTGTCACTACACAAACAGCTGTTTGCAGTCACTGCATACCTTTCACTGCATCTTTGACTGCACATTGTATTATACCTGGCAGTCAGTGCATACCTTTCACTTGAATGGATGGCAGACTTGCCCTCCATAACAGATTCTTGTTAAAGGATTTAAAGTTGATTCATCTCACATATACAGGAGGGCCTCGAAAGTCCTCCTGTATTGTTATTTTTTGGTCACTACCTCGGGACGTGCATGCCATGCCTACTGCCTTCCTTGGATGTGTGGTGGTAGCCATTCCTGCTCCTTTGCCCACAGCATGCCTGCTGCCTTCCTTGGATGTGTGGTGGTAGTGGTGGCGCCTTTCTTAGGCTCCCACTCCGGACCGAAATCGAACCAGGATTCCCCGGCCATTACCGATGGTCACTCGCAATGGCAGACTTGCCCTCCATAAAGGATTCTCGATGCAGGTACTGAACAGCAAGCAGAACAAGTATTTAAAAAAATATACCTAAGCTTTAACAATGGTAGAGAGAGAACCATCGAAAGTTGATAAGGCAGTCAGACATTACCTGGCATCGCTGAGTGAGGAAGAGCAATCTCGCCCTGGTGCGCACCAGTCCAGCACGGCCGTCACTACACAAACAGCTGTTTGCAGTGCGTTACACAGTGAGTTTGGTGTGTCAGTGTGAAGCAGTACTCTAATTACACTCCCTGATCCATGTATACACATGCAAGATGTTTTAAAGCACTTTAGGCCTGCAATTTAGCATTCGATGTGATTTCTGCCATTAAAATGCTGCTTTGGGTCCAATTCAGATTTCCCCCCGGGATTTTTGGCGTGTATCCCACTCCGCCATGCCCCCCTCCAGGTGTTAGACCCCTTGAAACATGTTTTCCATCACTTTTGTGGCCAGCATACATTTTTCTTATTTTCAAAGTTCGCCTCCTCATTGAAGTCTATTGTGGTTCGCGAAAGTTCACGCGAACTGAACTTTCGCTGGAGGTTCGCGAACCTAAAATCGGAGGTTTGGGCCATTTCTAGTTTGCATTAGAACTTACAACCAATGTAATCCATACCGGTGTAAACCTTGCCTTATTTCATATACATAAGATAAACAGGGCAATTAAGAAAATCTAAATTGCAATTGAGTAGTTAAGCCATCTGTATAATATTTCCACAGGTTTACCTTATTTGACAAGATATGGACAAAGTTTCACTTTAAACAAGCTGAGAACATGTTTGGCGTTAATCCTTGCAATGTATAGAGCTGAACTGAGAGGATTGCTTTTTCCTCACAAAAAGTAGAATTTCCCTTTTAAATGTTTAACAAGCATATACGGGTGTGGTGTTCACTGTGTCCACATACCTTTGGTCAGGTGGTGTGCCTGGGAGTTAAACGCATAACACCATAATAATTTTTCATAGAAGTCTCTAATTTAGTACAGACAGTGCCCTACTTACAAACAACTCAAGTTACGTTTCAGAGGTACAAACAAAGTTGTTTTCATGTCCAAAATATACAATACTGTTTTTTTTTTATTACATGATTTTCTTAAATGTTGCTTTTGTTGTTGTTTTGTTAAATGATACAGTATTGTATAAGCAGTTATAAAGCAAACCTGAATTGGCAAAAAAAAGTATGATTTAAATAATTATATGTGTAGTATGGAAAATAACATTAGTAGCAAAGAAAGAATTTCATATTTTTATTTTCTGTTATATAGTTTTTAGTTTTTTTTTATAACATTGCATCATTCTGTCACAGTCGCACACTCTGGGCCTGATTCACAAAGCGGTGATAACTCAGTTATCACGCCTAAAAGACTTTAGGCGTGATAACCTTTGCACCACCTAGTTATCACCGATTTGTGCTGCTCTTCGTGCGAAGCTCCCGCGCGCAAAGTTTTGCGCGCGCAAAGTCCCATAGGGCTTAATGGCCGCTGCGCGCGAAGCGGGGGCGCTGCGCGTGCGCGCAACACTTTGCGCGCGGAAAATTCGCGCGAGTTTCTTCTTATCATGCCTAAACTGAGTTTAAGCGTGATAAAGGGCTTTTCACTCGCGTGCAAACACTTTGCACCGCTTTGTGAATCAGGCCCTCTGTCTTTTAGCAGAAATAATGACCCTTTGAACTTCTGTGCAGTAAAACCTTATCTCAAGCTGTCGCTCACTGTTTGTTGGCTGTTTAAGTGCTTCAGAAAACTGGACTGTATTCCACCCAGTGGGTCAAATTGCTCAGATAAGCTCTTTTACATAGATAACAAGTGAAGTCTTTAAACTTTTCCCGTACTGGAAAACAATATGAGACTCTTAACCTCCTTGCCGGTTATCCCGAACTCAGCTCGGGGTAACCTGCGCAGGAGGATTTCTCAGGCCCCGCTGGGCCGATTTGCATAATTTTTTTTTATTGCACGCAGCTAGCACTTTGCTAGCTGTGTGCATATTTTGATCGCCGCCGATTCGCCGCTACCCGCCGCGCCGCCCCCCCCCCCCTCCAGACCCCTTGCGCAGCCTGGCCAATTAGTGCCAGGCAGCGCTGAGGGGTGGATCAGGATTCCCTCTGACGTCCCAACGTCGGTGACGTCATCCCGCCCCGTCGCCATGGCGATGGGGGAAACACAGCAGGAAATCCCGTTCTGAACAGGATTTCCTGCTTTCAGAGGGTGCCGGTGGCGATCGGGTTAGGTAGGGGGATGCCGCTTGCCCTGGGCTCGCTACATGATTTTAAAAAGTTTTTGTTTTTTTTAAAGTGCTGCGCCGCCCCCTTGCCGACACAATTGGAACGGCAAGGGGGTTAACCGCTACTAATGTTCTATTACTTACCGTATTCCTGCCATATAAGATGCACTTTTTTCTCCCCCAAAAATGGTGAGAAAAAGACCCTGCATCTTATATGGTGAATGCAGGGAATCCCCGACTTACAAATGCACGAGTCTCCCCATGTGTGTCTGCTCCCATCTGTGTCTCTGTTCCCCCCCATGTTATTAACAGTGTAACAGCAGTGTCTTACCTAATCCTCCACCGGCTCACACGGGGATCGCAGACCTCTTTTTTCTCTTGCGGCTCCCCCTCGTGATGGCTTCTGGTGATGATGCAATCAGCAGAAGCCGTCACTACAAGAGCAGTGCAGAGAAGAGAGGTCTGCAGCTGCACTGTTAATTACTTACCTGGGGGGGGGGAAGCAAAGACACAAGGGGGGTAGCGGACAGACACGGGAGGGAGTGGACACGCACAGGGAGTCAGAGGCACACACGGGCCCACTGAAGACAGAAGGGGCACACTGCGGACCGAAGGGAACACATTGGGGACAGAATGGGATATACTGGGGACAGAAGGGGACACACGGAGGACAGAAGTGGACATATGGGGAACACAGGAGGACACCAATTGAGGGAGAACATCTACATGACGCTCCTGGAATATGAACACACCAGGTTTAGTATAAATATTTGTTTCCCTGGTTTTTGCCCTCTAAACCTAGGTGCATATTATATTCTATATAGTCTTATATGGCGGAAAATACAGTAGCTATAATACACATTCAATTCATTATATCATAAGTTTATCTCCACTTCAGGTTTGCTATAAGTATTTTAAAACACATGAAACACACATTGAAAAAAAATCCAAAGTTGTCCGAAAGTAAATAATTTATTCACGTTTCGCCATGTATATCACATGTATATCACAGGACTCAAGTTACAAACAATCTGTAAACCCCACACACCTATAGAACTTTTAGCCAGCAACACTAATAAGCTTTTCAGAGGTCTCTCAGCACAGCCTGTGTTAAAAAAAAAGCTTTGTTTATAAGCTGTTGTAACAACTTGTGTTGTACTATGTAGATACATAGTAAATTCATTGAATAAAGGATGCATTGAATAAAGATTTGGACGTTTTAACTGCCATCTGGTGTAGCGGGATATCTATCTTTGGAATCTGTTTGCACAAGACACTTATGGATCCCTGGCTCCTACCTGGCAGAGCTTGGGTGGTTGCAGCGGCCTCAACTTTCACCACTGTACTATATAGATAGTTTTCATTTCTCTGTCACTATTCAGAGATGAATGACACACACACTGCTTTCTGACAGATCATGTGAGAACAGCTGAGGGATTTTTTGATCCAGAGAAGGATCTGAAGAGAGGGAGGCTTACTTTATTCCTGTTCTTGGATGCTTACACACCCCCATTCAAAATTAGTTCTTCCTGGCTCTGTCTACTTTACACTGCCAGACAGAGAGAGACACACAGGAACAAACGGAGCTGCAGCTGATGATGAGTTATGTACATACTATTTGAAGCTATATTTCTGCTTTCTACCATTCTGAAGAGATTCCAGTCACAGTTTTACTGCTAGTGAGGACTGTCTCTGTATGCTGTATGTGCTGGACACAGTCCTCCATAGTAATGCCTACAGTGAAAAACTGTTCTCTGTAAACTTCATATTTCCTTCACATAAAAATGAAAAGATGCAAAAAAAAAGGCCTTTCTATTGCTATTTGCTATTACCTTATATACACAGTGAGGAGGTTCATGACGCTCTACCCCCAGCCATTATACCAGTCGGTGCAGGATCAGGCAAGCCAAGCCACAACAGGAGAAATGCACAAAAAAGGATCCGCAAACCAGAGCAGGATGAGGTGAAAAAAGGCTGAAAAGTTTATTTGAAAAATCCACAGACAAGGCAATAAAATCACAGGATCAACTAACGCGTATCGGGCCTACCATCTGCCCTTAGTCGTAGTTGTGATTTTATTGCCTTGTCTGTGGATTTTTCAAATAAACTTTTCAGCCTTTTTTCACCTCATCCTGCTCTGGTTTGCGGATCCTTTTTTGTGCATTTTACCTTATATACTCACCTATAAGCCTAATTTTTCAGCACTAAATATGTGCTGAAAAGTTACCCCCTCGGCTTACATGTGAGTCAGTGGAGCAGAATGGATGGTGGCGCAGGTTTTGTAACTGGCAAAGGAGTGTAAGGAGTAAGGATCTTGCACTAGTGATCCAGCTTTTGTCAGCTGGGTCCCTGCTGTGTCTGTGCTCCCAGGGTCGGACTGGGACACCAAGGGCCCACCAAGGAAGTTTCAGCCTGGGGCCCACCCCCCTCTCCTCCTCCTCCCTCCCCCCCCCCATTTTGGGCTCACATACACATGTACTCTAGAAATTTTGCATGACTTTATGGTAGGGAATAGATTGTGAGCAATTCTGAGGACAGTCTCCAATAGGGATATGTGTAAATGCGGCGCGCGCATCGCGCCCCAGCGAAACTAAATGGGTGTCACCACGCACTGGAACATCGGCGTGGTCATGATGAGTCATGGGCAGACTTAAAAAAAAAAATACAAAACACAAAATAAGTAGCGGCGTTATTCACAGAGATTAGGTCTGACCAGATACATTTTAGATAAAATATTCAAGTAGTTACATGCCTCATGATAATTCATCAAGTAGTCAAATGGCAGCAGATTTCCCGACAAAATGCAATCAGATTGGCGGCAGATTTCCCCACAAAATGCAATCAGGTTGGCTGCAGATACCCCCACAAAATGCAATCAGGTTGACGGCAGATACCCCCACACAATGCAATCAGGTTGGTGGCAGATACCCCCACAAAATGCAATCAGGTTGACGGCAGATACCCCCACACAATGCAATCAGGTTGACGGCAGATACCCCCACAAAATGCAATCAGGTTGACGGCAGATACCCCCACAAAATGCAATCAGTTTGGCTGCAGATACCCCCACATAATGCAATCAGGTTGGCTGCAGATACCCCCACACAATGCAATCAGGTTGGTGGCAGATACCCCCACACAATGCAATCAGGTTGGCTGCAGATACCCCCACAAAATGCAATCAGGTTGGCTGCAGATACCCCCACAAAATGCAATCAGGTTGTCTGCAGATACCAGGGCTGTGGAGTCGGTACAAAAATCTTCCGACTCCAACTTCGACTCCTCAGTTTCTGAAACCACGACTCTGACTCCGACTCCGGGTGCCCAAAATTGCCCCGACTCCGACTCTCCGACTCCAACTCCACAGCCCTGGCAGATACCCCCACACAATGCAATCAGGTTGGCTGCAGATACCCCCACACAATGCAATCAGGTTGGTGGCAGAGATACCCCCACACAATGCAATCAGGTTGGCTGCAGATACCCCCACACAATGCAATCAGGTTGGTGGCAGAGATACCCCCACACAATGCAATCAGGTTGGTGGCAGAGATACCCCCACACAATGCAATCAGGTTGGTGGCAGAGATACCCCCACACAATGCAATCAGGTTGGTGGCAGAGATACCCCCACACAATGCAATCAGGTTGGTGGCAGAGATACCCCCACACAATGCAATCAGGTTGGTGGCAGAGATACCCCCACACAATGCAAGTCCCCCCAGCTTGGAAGGGGGGGGGGCAGAGGGCACAGATCAGCGGGGAAGCCTCCCCCCCTCTCTCACCTAGGGCCCCCCCCCTTCCGCGCACCCCCCTCCTCCTGGGGGCCCCAGAGCTAAGAGGGAGGGGGGCACAGCTTGGAAGGGGGGGAATTGGGCACAGAGCGGCGGGGAGGGGGGGGGAAGCGTCCCCCCCCTCCCTCACCTAGGGCCCCCCCTTCCGCGCACCCCTCTCCTCGAGAAGTGCAGCCAGCAGCGAGCGGAGAATAGCTTACCAGCTTCAGATGATGCTATTTCTGCTCCGCTCCGCATGCCGCTGCTGCCCTGCTGGTCTCTGTCTCCTGTAGTGACGCTGTCCAATCACGCTCTCGCAGGAAGTACTGCGAGAGCGTGATTGGACAGCATCACACACTACAGTCAGAGACCAGCAGGGCAGCGGCATGCGGACTCGGAGCGGAGCAGAGATAGCATCATCTCTGTAGCTATTCTCCGCTCGCTGCTGGCTCTGGCTGCACATCTGGAGGAGGGGGGTGCGCGGAAGGGGGGGCCCTAGGTGAGGGAGGGCGGGACGCTTCCCCCCCTCCCCGCCGCTCTGTGCCCAATTCCCCCCTTCCAAGCTGTGCCCCCCTCCCTCTTAGCTCTGGGGCCCCCAGGAGGAGGGGCAGTCGGGGCCCACCGATGGGACCATCGGTGGTTCGGCGGCTCTGTCCGAGCCTGTGTGCTCCCCATGCCTCGCAACATGGTGTGCAGAGTGTGCTGCTCTAGACTACCTGTGCACTGGCTTGTAGAGAGGAGTGTGCAAGCAACCTGTCAGCAGTGCAATGATCTGGAATTCTTCCTGAGTGGCAATTGCTGTGTCTCATATCTATAACACCAACTAGTGGTGTCTTGAGACACAGCTGTATCATCCTTGGGGCACGTATGGTTATGGGGAGGGGGGCTGACTTGTACTGGGGGCACATCTGGTTACTGTGAAGGGGGCTATACTGGGGAAGGGGCTTGTACACGAGTCAATCACGTTTTCCTGGTTTCTAAAGGAAAAGTGGGTACCTCGCCTTATATGCGGGTCGGCTTATTTGCAAGTATATACAGTAATTACTGGAAATATGTGGCATTTAGAGTTTTAGTTAACATCGAAAGCTGTCCTTTAAAGACTGTACAGGACTCCAGAGATTGGTCCTGGATGGCAGATAAATTCTGCCTTATTTTAGGCTCTTTTAAGACAGGTAGGGACTGGGAAGGAGCCCAGGGTAGTTTCCATGAACCCCTAAACCTTACAAGACACTAATTTTGTTGCGACTGCAATCGATTCAATGTGAACTTTCCCCAATTTCCGTGTCAACCCCACCTCCTCATGACATGGAAAGACTGAATAACTGTGGGTTCAATGTGACTTTAAGCTATTGCCAAGAAGAAATGGAGCGCATGGAGATTACAAGCTGTCAGCAGGGCCAGATTTGTACTTTTTACCGCCCAAGGCACACTATCTCTAGCCCCCCTGACCAACAGCATTCCAACCCTCACCCCCAAAACAGGTAGCGTGATAGCCTCCCCCTGCCTCATATAGAGAGCCTGATGTCTCCCTCCAACTTCCCCCCACACACACACAGTATAGGTAGCCAGATGTCTCCCCCCTTAGTATAGGTAGTACTAAAGTGCAGTGTCCCTCAGCACCCGACTGTTTGTACAGCAATAAATGGAACAATTGCAACCTCCTGTCTGAAGACCTATAATCCCTGTAAGACGTGCTCATTCATCGTTGTTGGAAGTGAAGAAACACTTGAACTTTGTACACAGGAGAAGAGACCGAGTACTGTCACGCTGCTGATTTATTGGTCCTGTCAGTGCATTTAAATACAATGCATTGCAGTGGATATAAGGCGGGTGAGGTAGATGCGGGAAAGGGGGGGGGGGGGGGTGAAACAGAAGGGGACCAACAGCCGTTTCACACTCTGCTGAGTGCTTGGTCACATGCTTGTCTGGGCATAGTGCCCGTCCTGCTTGAACCCCAGCATCCAACTTCCCTGCAGTGCACTGTATGAACTTAGTATAGGTAGCCAGATGCCCCGTTCCCCTTCAAGAACCCCTGCCATGAAAAATCTTAAAATTGAAAATATGCATTTCTCCCAGAGTAAAAAGCACTATAAAATGTTGCTGTCTCTTACAGTAGGCAGTAAATATCTGACAGATTTTGGACTAGTCCATCCTCTAATGGGGGATTCTCAGTATTTCCGTTATTCTTTGCAAAAAAAACACTCAATGGAAAGGATGTATACAAAGATGACAGACATCTAGCCTCTCTGCTCGCTTGCATGCTATTTTGGCAGTTGGACTGAACAACTGACTTTCAGTAAGTGCTTTTGCAAATAAGCAACATCCTGAGAATCCCCTATGAGGAGATGGACTAGTACAAAACATGTCAGATTATTTTTCAATTTATTGTAAGTGACAGAAACATATGGAAAAAAATGCATTTTACTCTGGAACAAATATATATTTTATAAACATGCATACACATGTATTTTAAATGTTAATCTTTTTGCTATAGTGGTTCTTTCAGTATAAACAGCCAGATGGCCACCCCCCATCCCTTCAGTATAGGTAGTCAGATATCCCCATCCCTCCCCCTTTAGTATAGGTAACCAAAATTGTAAGAGAAATATAGAGGGTGCCATCTTCATTCCCTTAAAAGGAACTCAAGGTCAGGTGAGAGACATATGGAGGGTGCCATATTTCTTAAAAAATACCAGTTGCCTGGCAGTCCTGATCATCTTTCTAGTCAGTAGTGTCTGAATCACACACCTGAAATAAGCATGCAGCTCATCTTGTCAGAAATGTGATCTGCATGCTTTTTCATGGTCTATGGCTAATAGTATTATGCTGGGTACAAATTATGCGATTTTCTGGTCGATTTACTGTCAGATCGATTATTTCCAACATGTTCAATTTGCTTTACGATCGATTTCCTATTAAAGTGCACGGAAATCGATCGTAAAATGCTCGGAAATCGATCGAAAAGCAAATTGGACATGTTGGAAATAATCGATCTGACAGTAAATCGACCAGAAAATCTCATAGTGTGTACCCAGCATTAGAGGCAATGGATCAGCAGGACAGTCAAGCAACTGGTATTTTTTAAAAAGAAATACTGTAAATATGTCAGCTTCCATGTGTTTCTCACCTTAGCTTCTTTTTAAAAGCAATGTCAGTTGCCTGACTGATGCTGAGCTTTTAGCTCTAGTTGTTTCCGAGTTACACCTACAACAAGCATGCGACCACTGGAGTCAGGCCAAAGTCAAAGCATTTGATCTGCGTGCTCATTCTAGGAAAGTAAAAGTATCAGAGGCAGAGAACAAATGTGGATGTGGTGCCTTGACACCTTGAAAGAAAAACACAGAGACAACGGGAGCTCAATAGCTTAACCACCCTGGCGTTCTGATTAAATCGCCAGGGTGGCTGCGGGAGGGTTTTTTTTAAATAAAAAAAAAAACTATTTCATGCAGCCAACTGAAAGTTGGCTGCATGAAAGCCCACTAGAGGGCGCTCCGGAGGCGATCTTCCGATCGCCTCCGGCGCCCAGAATAAACAAGGAAGGCCGCAATGAGCGGCCTTCCTTGTTTTGCTTATATCGTCGCCATAGCGACGAGCGGAGTGACGTCATCGACGTCAGCCGACGTCCTGACGTCAGCCGCCTCCGATCCAGCCCTTAGCGCTGGCCGGAACTTTTTGTTCCGGCTACGCTGGGCTCAGGCGGCTGGGGGGACCCTCTTTCGCCGCTGCTCGCGGCAAATCGCCGCAGAGCGGCGGCGATCAGGCAGCACACGCGGCTGGCAAAGTGCCGGCTGCGTGTGCTGCTTTTTATTTCATTAAAATCGGCCCAGCAGGGCCTGAGCGGCAGCCGCTGGCGGTGTTGGACGAGCTGAGCTCGTCCAGACCGCTCAGCTGGTTAATAGGTAAATCAATGTGGTGAGCAATTGAAGGAGGGGTGGTACTCACAAAGCAGGCCTGCAAACTGGGCAAGCAACCAATAAGGCAGATGGAGAAGCATACACCTGTCTCCACCGGGTATATCCAACGATCAAAGGGTGGTCGCACTCTAAAAAAGGTCTGGAGCTGACTGTGGCAGGTCACAGTGATCCAGAGGTCCCTCCACTCAGGGAGGTGGGACAATGAGCACAACGAGGGGAGAGGCTCCCAAGAAGTGTAAAATATATTGGAAGCAATTAAACTAGAAATAAAGAGGAGGCTTACTTCTAGATGGCAATCGGTTAATTACCAAATAAGAGTTTATTATGCAATCTTACACTTCTTGGACGCCTTTTCCCTCATTGTATCAGAAGTCAGGCAACCAGCATCGCTTATTTGAGAATGAAGCTTGCAGCCTACCTTCCTTTTCCCTTTAACCCATTCACCACCAAGGGGTTTTTCCCCTTGTGGACCAGAGCAATTTTCACATTTCAGCGCTCCTCCCATTCATTTGCCAATAACTTTATTGCTACTTATCACATCAAAACGATCTATACTTTTCCGGCACCAATTAGGCTTTCTTTGGGTGGTACTTTTTTTCTAAGAGTTATTTTATTTTATATGCATTTTATATGCATATTAGAGGGAAAAGTAAGCAAAACTTGAAAAATACACTCACCCTCATACTTTAAAAATAAACAATGTTACTGTAGATAAAACCCACCTATTTTATTTGTCTCAGTTATCACAAAATTGAAATGATGTTCCTAGTACAATGTATGGCGACAATATACACTGCTCAAAAAAATGATAGGGAACTTGAAAATAAGACATCCCAGATCTGAATGAATGAAATATTCTTATTAACCTCCCTGCCGGTTATCCCGAGCTCAGCTCGGGGTAACCTGCCGCGGAGGATTCCTCAGGCCCTGCTGGGCCGATTTGCATAATTTTTTTTTTGTTACACGCAGCTAGCACTTTGCTAGCTGCTTGTAACTTACGATCGCCGCCGCTCCCCGCCGATTCGCCGCAACCCGCCGCGACAGAGGGTGTCCCCCCCCCCCCCGAGACCCGTGCGCTGCCTGGCCAATCAGTGCCAGGCAGCGTCGAGGGGTGGTTCGGGACTCCCTCTGACGTCACGACGTCGATGACGTCGGTGACGTCATCGCGCCCGTCGCCATGGCG
The DNA here is from genome assembly GCF_040937935.1 of Hyperolius riggenbachi. Taxonomy (NCBI): domain Eukaryota; kingdom Metazoa; phylum Chordata; class Amphibia; order Anura; family Hyperoliidae; genus Hyperolius; species Hyperolius riggenbachi. The sequence continues at coordinate 478,172,329 of NC_090647.1, read as the reverse complement.
ACGGGGGAAGCCCTCCTGGAAATCCCGTTCAGAACGGGATTTCCGGATGGGTATATGCGCCGGCGGCGATCGGCGCATTCGGGGGGACGCCGCAGGGAGGGGGGAAGCATGTAGCTAGCGCTAGGCTAGCTACATGCTAAAAAAAAAAAAATAATGCGAAAAAAACACCCTCCCTGCCGTGCGCAGCATTTTTTTATAACGGCAGGGAGGTTAAAGCGGATCTGAGATGAAAAACTAACTATAACAAGTAACTTGTCTATATATCTTATCTAAAGTTGAGATAGTTTATACAGCAAATCTAGCTGCAAACAGCTTTAATAGAATATGATTGTTTATTCCTGTGATACGACAGCAGCCATGTTGTTTGTAAACATTACAGAGAAGTAGGCTTGTCTGCATCTTGAGCAAAAAAACCTAATTCCCCTTCCTCTTCCCTCCTCCCCTCTGCCTCTGAAATCTCTGGCTAGTAATACCTCCCCCTCTTCCTGCCCAGACTGAGCTCCCATGAGCCCTAGCTACTGTCTGAAAATGCCTTGGCTCTCTGAAAACCTGTGGGCCTGGCTTCTTTAGTTTATAGGGAGAGTATTAAAACAAAAAAAGTATTTGGCTTGAGGAATGCCCTATAAACAATAGGAAAGGAACACAATTATGCAATGAGTAAAAGTTAATCTCGGATCCACTTTAAAGTGAACCTAAAGTCAGGATGAAAAAAATGAGTTTAACTCACCTGGGGCTTCCCTCAGCCCCCTGAAGCTGATCGGTGCCCACGCTGACTCCATCAGATGTCCCTGGACCGGCCGGCGGCGACTTCCGGTTTCGCCGTCACCGGCCGACAGGCTGGGAACGCGAGTGATTCTTCGCGTTCCCAGCCAGAATATCGTCCCCTATGCTGCTATTGCGCGCATAGGGGGCGCTATTCTGCCTGGGAACGCGAAGAATCACTCGCGTTCCCAGCCTGTCGGCCGGTGACGGCGAAATTGGAAGTCGCCGCCGGCCGGTCCAGGGACATTGATGGAGTCAGCGTGGGCACCGATCAGCTTCAGGGGGCTGAGGGAAGCCCCAGGTGAGTTAAACTCATTTTTTCATCCTGACTTTAGGTAAACTTGAAATACTTTGTACTTTACATAGTTGAATGTGCTGATAAATACAAAAATTATCAATGGAAATTAAATCTATCAACCCATGGAGGTCTGAATTTAGAGTCACGCTCAACATTAAAGTGGAAAAAAAACATTACAGGCGGATCCAACTTTGATGTAATGTCCTTAAAACAAATCAAAATGGGGTGTGTGTGTGTGTGTGTGTGTGTGTGTGTGTGTGTGTGTGTGTGTGTGTGTGTGTGTGTGTGTGTGTGTGTGTGTGTGTGTGTGTGTGTGTGTGTGTGTGTGTGTGTGTGTGTGTGTGTGTGTGTGTGTGTGTGTGTGTGTGTGTGTGTGTGTGTGTGTGTGTGTGTGTGTGTGTGTGTGTGTGTGTGTGTGTGTGTGTGTGTGTGTGTGTGTGTGTGTGTGTGTGTGTGTGTGTGTGTGTGTGTGTGTGTGTGTGTGTGTGTGTGTGTGTGTGTGTGTGTGTGTGTGTGTGTGTGTGTGTGTGTGTGTGTGTGTGTGTGTGTGTGTGTGTGTGTGTTCCCCCAACAATGCCTGGGCATGCTGTTGATGAGGTGGTGGATGGTCTCCTTAGGGATCTCCTCCCAGACCTGTACTTAAAGAGACTCCGTAACAAAAATTGCATCCTGTTTTTTTATCATCCTACAAGTTCCAAAAGCTATTCTAATGTGTTCTGGCTTACTGCAGCACTTTGTACTATCACAGTCTCTGTAATAAATCATTGTATCTTTCCCTTGTCAGACTTGTCAGCCTGTGTCTGGAAGGCTGCCAAGTTCTTCAGTGTTGTGGTTCTGCTATGTACTCCCCCCTCAGGGGGGAAAGAAACACACAAATGATCTCTTGAGATTCAAAAGGAATGCTGTATACAGCCTGCTTGTGTATGGATGTATTTTCTATGTGTGGACATACTGTACATCAACCTACTTCCTGTTTTGGTGGCCATTTTGTTTGTTTATAAACAAACTTTTTAAAACTGTTTTTAACCACTTTTAATGCGGCGGGGAGCGGCAAAATTGTGACAGAGGGTAATAGGAGATGTCCCTTCACGCACTGGTATGTTTACTTTTGTGCGATTTTAACAATACAGATTCTCTTTAAGCATCCGCCAACTCCGGGACAGTCTGTGGTGCAATGTGGCGTTTGGTGGTTGGAGTGAGACAGGTCCCAGATGTGCTCAATTGGTCTGGGGAAAGGGCGGGTTAGTCCATAGCATTAAGGTCTTCATCTTGCAGGAACTGCTGATTCTCCACCTCAATCTTTTAGAGCTGGTTTCATAGAACCACAAATCCTATGCCTGACTGCCATTAGATACGGAGATGAGATCCTCAAACCCCTTGTGAGACCCTATGCTGGTGTGGTTGGCCCTGGGTTCCTCCTAATGCAAAACAACATTTTTAAAATGATAAGCTTATAAATAGTGATGGACGCAAAACTGAAAAAATGCACCTTTATTTTCAAATAAAATATTGGCGCCATACATTGTGATAGGGACAAAATTTAAATGGTAAATAACAGACAAATGGGCAAATAAAATACATAGGTTTTAATTATGGTAGCATGTAATATTTTAAAGCTATAATGGCCGAAAACTGAGAAATAATGCATTTTTTTTCTTAATATTTCTGTTAAAATGCATTTAGAATAACTCTTAGCAAAATGTACCACCCAAAGAAAGCCTAATTGGTGGCTGAAAAAACAAGATATAGATCAATTCATTGTGATAATTGGTGATAAAGTTATTGGCAAATGAATGGGAGGTGAAAACTGCTCTGTTGCATGAGGTGAAAAATCCCCACGGGCTGAAATGGTTAATTGGAGTTATATTGTGTCGTTCAAGCGTTCCCTTTATTTATTTTTGAGCAGTGTCTTCTTTGGCAATAAAGGTGTATTTTTTTTTTTTTAATTTTGCATGTTTGTTTTCTCATACTTTATTTAAAAATTACAATCTCATTTGCAAAATATCAATAATATACTCTTATGGCATACATATATAAAAAGCCAAGTCCCTAACATAACAATTAACATTAACAATTAACATAACAGTTACTGTATTATTTTTGAAATACTGTCTTTTATTTTTATTTTACAAGTTATTTTGGTAGCTATGGCAGTAAGGCAGGGGCAGGAAGGGGTTACTCATTTTTATTTATGTGTGTAGGATTTTTTGTGTGTGCAATTTTACATTTGTACACTAGATGGTGGTGAAACAGCAAAAAAAAAAAGCTGAATCACAGCCATCTTTGCTGAAACAAAAGTGACTTTTTTTTTTTTTTAGACTTTCAATTGTTCATTCATTTGTTAATAAGGCACTTATGCTGGGGATACACGGTACATTTCTGTACCGTGTATCGAGCAGCTGATCCGGCCAGCTGATAATATTCAGCGGGTCCGATCACGCTGCTCGATCCCCGCCGGCGGACAATGGCAGGGAATCGAGCAGCTGATAAGGAGCGCCGGCAGGGACGAGCAGTAATCGATCCAGTGTATTCCCAGCATTAGACTTGTTTTGGGAACATTTGTTCCCATTCACCAATCTGTCCTCTAACTGCTGCTGCAAGGGGCAAGCATATGCGCTCATGAACTTCAAAAGACGAGTATCTATGCCCCTGGGACAGGAAGAATACTCCAAAGGGGGCATAGATCTACTGATGTGATTGCGGCTGCTGGTTAAAGGGAACCCGAGGTGAGAGCAGCGCCATTCTCCAGCAATAGCACTCCAGGCAGCGGCCCGGAACGCCACTCTATTAAAGGAAACATCCGAAGAAAAGTATAAAAACAAAAAGTATGAAAACAAAAAAAAACAAACAAACAAAAAAAAAAAGATCTACTTACCTGGGGCTTCCTCCAGCCCCTAGCAGCCTGTCTGTCCCTCGCCGCAGCTCTGGTGTCCTCTCCGTTCCACTGCAGACGCAGTACGCTCCAAGTCACGTGAGTGCGATTGCAAGCGGCGCAGCCGCACAGATGCTGACCTGGCAAGGTCAGCATCTGGAAAGGAGGGGACCCCGGAGCTGCAGAGAGGGACATATAGGCTGCTACCGGTAGGGGCTGGAGGAAGGCAAGTAGATTTTTTTCTCCTCGGACATTTCAGAAGCGGCATGTCAGTTGTCACTGGGCTAAATTGATAATCAGCAAGAGTGGCAGCTTTCTGCTCCCTAACAGCATGGCGTGTATGCAGGCTGCAGTACTCTGCCCGCCCCACATCCACTATTTCCTTCTCACTCCCCTTCCATTCTCCCTTTAGGTGCATGTGCTGCCCCCAACATAATTAAGATCTTAGGCGCAAGTCACCAGCTTCAGCCAAGGGTGATTCTTCCACTGCAGAGTATGCAGGCTAAGACCCCCACAGCCAGGCAGAGGATAGAGCAGGGGGCTAGAGAAGCAGCCAGCAGGATGGCACAGGTGTGACTCAGCAAGTCCATTTAAATTTACTCACTGTGCACTTCCTATTGATTAAAGGACAACTGAATTGAGAAGAGCATGGAGGCTGCCATATTTATTTCCTTTTAACCACTTGCCGACCGCACGCTTATACCGTGCGTCGGCAAAGTGGCAGCTGCAGGACCATCGCCAGCTGCAGGCTGATTAATCAGGAAGCAGCCGCTCGCGCGAGCGGCTGCTTCCTGTCAATTCACGGCGGGGGGCTCCGTGAATAGCCTGCGGGCCGCCGATGGCGGCTCGCAGGCTAAATGTAAACAAGCGGAAATAATCCGCTTTGTTTACATTGTACAGCGCTGCTGCGCAGCAGCGCCATAAGGCAGATCGGCGATCCCCGGCCAATCAGCGGCCGGGGATCGCCGCCATGTGACAGGGGACGTCCTGTCACTGTCACAGGACAGATAGCGTCCTGTGCAGCCCCGATCACCGGGGATGAGCAGGTAGGAGAGGGAGGGGGGAATTTCGCTGCGGAGGGGGGCTTTGAGGTGCCCCCCCCCTGCAACTAGCCTGCCCACCAGAGCGATCAGACCCCCCCTGCACACCATCCCCATAGGGGGGAAAAAGGGGGGCGATCTGATCGCTCTGCATGAAACCTGATCTGTGCTGGGGGCTGCAGAGCCCACCCAGCACAGATCACAAAAAAGAGCGCTGGTCCTTAAGGGGGGTAAAGGGTGGGTCCTCAAGTGGTTAAACAATACCAGTTGCCTGGCAGCCCTTCCGATCTATGTGGCTGCAGTAGTGTCTGAATCACACCAGAAACAAGTATGCAGCTAGTCTAGTCTATGGCTAAAATCATTAGAGGCAGAGGATCAGCAGGATGCCAGGAAACTGGTATTGCTTAAATTGCAATCAATATGGCAGCCTCCATGTCCCTCTCCCTTCAGTTGTCCTTTAATGGCTGCCAGTCAGCTGCAGCCCTCCCTGAACATGCAGTCGCCTGTTAAACCTGTCAGATCGGCTGGACAGGAGACCTGAAACGAGTCACCTCCATTCCTTGTAACAGGTACTAGTGAGTTGATCCACCGAGCGGATTGCTTATGGGTTGGGTGCCACTGTACACACTAATGAGGCTGTCGTTATCAGCCAACTTAAAGTGAACCCGAGGTGAAAATAAACCTATTAATTATATTTATCCTCCTACCCCTAAAAATTACTTATGCTACATACACACTTGAGATAAGTCTTTGGAAAAGGTAAGATCACAGACCAATTTTACCCCATTCCACGTAGTATGAGAGCCATACTCTACACAGTCTATTCTATTGAGCTGAACTCCCCATCAGATAAAAATCTTTGCAAGATGCTGCACACAAAGATGCTGTACACATTCAACAGATCAGGATCTGCAAAAGATCTGTTCCTGAAAAATGCATTCATAGTCTATATCTGCAGATCCTCATACAAATCTTGTTGAACAGACCATCATCTGCAGATCAGATCCACCAGGATGGATCTTCAGATGATTGTCAGATATGCAGATGAATGTCTGTTAAACAAGGTGTGTATGAGGATCTGCAGATATCATAGACTATGCATTTTACAGGAACGGATCTTTTGCAGGAACAGATCTTTTGCAGATACTTATCTTCTGAATGTGTACAGCATCTTTGTGTGCAAGATGCAAAGTTTATAATTCTGTGGCATGACATACAAATATATTTCTGGTTGTCTGTTGACTATTTGTTGAAAGACAACCTGATTTAGTTCCTACTCTCCAAAGCACTGAGCAATGGCTCAGGAAATCTGCTTCAACATTTAAAGTACACCTGAAGTGACATATATGGAAGCAGACATCTAAATTTCCTTTTAAACGCCTTCACCTAATCTAGTCAGTTTTCAGTCACCTGATCTGCATGCTTGTTTGGGGTCTATGGCTTAAAGCAGCGTTCCCCAACCCTATCCTCAAGGCCCACCAACAGTGCATGTTTTGCAGAATAGGCCTGAACGATAAATCAAATTGAAACCAAAATTGCGATCACCAAGATCACGATTTCGGAATAGTCAGCGGTGATTTCCACAATGACATTTCCGCATTGGGGGAACTTTGAAGAAGCAGCTTCAAACTTCCCCCAACTACCGGCGCATGCTACTGGCGCTGTGCATTGGAGCCTGCAGGTGAAGTAGATAGACTGGCATCGCTCGACTCCTGCTGGAAGTTATGTCCAGCACTGCCGCAGCTTGGGGGACAGAGAGACAGAGTATGGGGCACAGAGAGACACAGAGGAGTTGGCACAGAGGGGGCAGAGAGAGAGAAAGAGTGAGCGAGCGGGTACAGAGAGAGAGAGAGAGCGGGCACAGAGATATAAGGGACACAAAGGGGGCGCAAAAAGAGACACAAAGGGGACACAGAGAGACAAAGGGGACACAAAGAGACAGGGGGACAGAGGGGGAAAAACAAAGCTTTATTTGAAGGAAATCGTGAATCGAATCAAAATAGTGATTTCGGACAGAAAATCGCTTAATTCAATTGTGTCCTAAAATCGTTCAGGCCTAGTGCAGAACACTACAATCATGCACGTAAGGCAATTAATGTCTCAGCAGAGCGGATTAACTACCTCTGTGGATTCCCACAAAACATACACCGTTGGTGGGCCCTGAGGACAGGGTAGGGGAACACTGGCTTAAAGAGACTCTGTAACAAATTTTTCAGCCTTAGTTCTTCTATCCTATAAGTTCCTATGCCTGTTCTAATCTGCTCTGGCTTACTGCAGTCTTTCCTAACTGCACTGTCTCTGTAATAAATCAATGTATCTTTCCTCTGTCCTGTTTGTCGGGCTAAGGATTGATTGTGTGGAATGTGCAGGGCTGCTTGTGATTGGTAGAAGCAATACACACCCTCTGCAGGCCCCCTGCACACTGTGAATGACTCACACACTATGCTTAGCTGAGCCTATTAGAAGCTAGTTAGTTTGTTTGTAAACACTGCCTAAAACTGTTAATTACAAGCCAGGATTGCAGCAGAGAGTGGCAGAAACAGCACAGAGGGGCACAGGAGAAAATAATGAATAGAATGGTATGCTTTTTATTGTAAGAATATTAGAGTACAGATTCTCTTTAAAGGATACCAAATGTGAAATCATCTGGTATAAACTGAAGCTGTGCTGGGTAGGTAGGTGGGCATAGTTTAATATTCACCGCCCCTACCTCCCCAGCCGCTTTTCTCTAGTCCGTCATGTTGTCCTAGGTGACTTTGGCCACTCCAAACCCAGACATACTGTAAGACGCATGTGCAGTATGTCCGTTCAGCTCCCCTGCGGCCACGTAGTGATGTCATAGGACAGTAGTGTGCTGGCTCCTGCATCCCCATGTGAGGAGACACGGGGGGTGCACCGCACATGCGCAGTATGTCCGTTCTGCTCCCCTGTGGCTGCGCCGAGTGATGTCACAGGGTAGGAGCGCACTCGCTCCCCCCGTGTCTCCAATCAGCACTCACTCCGGGAAACACAGGAGTTTAGAGTCGCACAAGTCGCCCAGGACAACGGGATGGACAAGAGAAGAGTGTTAGGGGACAGAGGGGAACAGGAGGCAGTGTATTTAATTAGGCCCCCCTACCCCAGTACAGCTTCAGTCCTCTTTCGTGCTCCTGTCACTGGGAGAGTCCTTCGCAGGCACAGTTTGAAAAAAAAACATACTGTGCAGGATGCTTACCTTGACAGGCGCGCAAGCACAGTGGCCAGCGACAGGCTTAGACGCCAAAAATAAAACTAAGCCGCGGCGGGGGACCATAGATCGTATTTGTGCCGTCACAGACACAGGATGTCTGCAGGGGCTGGTAGAAGGTGTGTGTGTGTGTGTGTGTGTGTGTGTGTGTGTGTATGTATATATATATATATATATATATATATATATATGTATATATATATATATATATATATATAAATATATATATATATATATATATATATATATATTTTCTTTTAACGCCCAGGAGCATAATAAGTTGGGATACGCACACATACAATTCTGATTGGTCAACGGTTGGCCAATTTTACTACCTCCATGTGGTAAGAGAGGTCACCTGCACAATCTGTCATAGCATTCAAAATATGTTGGCACTCCTAACTACATGGAGGTGGTATGATTGGCCAATCAAAATTCAATGTATGTATGACCCCTAAGAGTACCAAAAATAAAAACAAATAAAATAAAATAAAAACACACACTTAGCCACTTAGACATTTGTCCATATCTTTATTTACTAAGCATATTATGAATATACATACATGCTATAAAAAGTTCTGTATTGGTGGGAAAAAAGTGTATAGTGTTAATATACAATGGCACATTTTGTACTTTTTACATTGCCCCTTCTACATAACAAAATAAAATAAAAACAAAAAAGATGCAATTTTTTTCCTTTATCCTTACTCATGGTTAGAACTGGAATAAAAAAGGAAAGTTTACAGATTACCCAGTCACTTTACAATATAAAATATTAGTGATAAAATGCTGGGCTCTACTGACATTAGTAAGGAATGCAGCAGCTGATTTGTTCCACGTATTAAAAAAAAAAAATAACACTAAAGTAATGAATAAATGTACTATATAAGTCAGTGATTTATGTTCTCATTAAACATTGAATACATCAGCAATTTCTCATTTAACGTCCCATTCGGTACATTTATTAACAAGTACTTCTCTAGGTTGACACACTCACAAAATTAACAAAATAAAGAACAATTAAAAAAATAAAGGCTCTAGCCTATAGACAAAAGGTGTTGAAATGTTCACCGGATTGGCCAGACAATTTGAGGGCAGAACTGTTTGCAATAAACTTTGTTGACAGACATTTCCTTTACATTCATACATATTGCAGATATTCTAGTAATGGCCTTAGCAATATATGTAGGGCATGCCATAAGGGGGGGTCCGAAGTACACACAGCAATTCTAGGATTTAGGCACAAAAATGGTATTGCCAATTGTGGCTTTAGGAATAATTGATGGAGGAATCAGTACCCAGAACCATTGGTTACAGGACCTAAGCTATTTAAATTGTTCTGCAAACCATCTGGATTCTTACAGGACAACACAAAAAGGATGTAAATTTATTGGGAGGATAAATCAGCATGGTCAATCTGGGCACCTGCTCGTTTTCTTTGCATACATTAAAAATTAGCTCCAGCGGTTTAACTGAATGCTTACAAATGAACTCCACTTACATCTGTTCACACTGCCACACAACAGATTCTAGACTGTGACTGAACTGAACGGCCCAATTTCAACTAGTGTGTGTACAAGGCTATAGTCTAGTCCTCTTACTTATACGGGAGCAGGTATAATCCATTTCTGAAGAGTAATGTGTATTAAAGCAGACCAATTTTGGGCACACGTTAAGATGCAATAAATAAATACATTTCATGGAAAGAAAAATCTAAGCTATAAAACGTAAGACTAATTAGGCATGTGAATCAAATGAAGGTGTCCAAATATTTAGACTAGAATGAACCAAACCTGAAAAAAGTAGTTTTTTAAAGTAATGAGCTTACCTTTGCAATAATTTTTAAAATGTATTGCAGTAAGGTCTATTTATTGCCTGTACTGACAGCAAACTGTAAACTGAACTACCTGTCATTTATTTCCCAGTTCACCCATCTGCAAAACCAGTCAATTTTCCATTTTCTGTCACAGGTTCTTAGCTTCTAGCGTCATCAGTCTGCCCCTGGAGAAGGGGATGATACAGTTTCCATGTCCAATGAGTAAGCAGATAACAGCGATTACCAATACAGAGTCAGGTGTCACTGCCAGGTCATGAAATGTGATGAAGCTGGCTGAATGTTTGGGTAGATTTTCACTTTCATTAAAAAAAAAAAAAAAGATTGCATAGATTCAATTTTGTAAAGGTTTGTTAAAAAGATGTAGTGCAAATTACGGAATACTAATTTGAACAAAAACTGTTCTAGATTAGATTTCAGGAGTCATGCCCCTTGAATCAATACTGGATTGCAAGCAAATTCACAAAAGGAAGTGATCATCATTAAAGGTACAGGTTCCCGACTTATGAACGCCTGACTTACGAAAGACCCGCGGATACTAATAGCTTGGAAATGTAACATTTGATTCTGTGGGAACAATTAATTTTTTAATTTTTATTGTAAATCTTAAGCAAATAAATATTGAAAATTTTTAAGGAAAAAGTTTTTTAACCCAGTAAAATTACATTTTGCTGCGGTACACTGAGGGCACAGGGGCAAAGAGGTGACACCGTGGGAGGACAGAGGGGTACATTTTGGCCACAGGGGGATGGGGTGACACAAACTGGAAGGCATAGAGGAGGTACACGGGACAGAGACGGCACATTGCTGTGAACTTATGAGCAAATTCAGGTTAAGAGCGAACTTACAGTCCCCCATCTCATTTGTTAACCGGAGACTACATGTAATCAATTTATTTTAAGTTAAAAAAATAAATAAATCACGTACACGGCTACAATTATCTTACTAAACCCGTTTCCTGAAGTCGACTTTCCAGTTCATACTGCTACCAGCCAGTTGCAGTATGAACTGTACCAGTCAGACCTGCTGACAGCCCACTTTTGTTGACTATCCAGAATTTTAAATTTTGCACCCTCTGGTCGGTGGTCGCTTCATTTATCATGGTCAGTGTAGCCGCAGCTTACAGGGATATTATTATGGCAAATAGGTGCTCAAAGGTGAACTCATTCAGGTACTTTGTTCTGCCGGTATCATTTGTAGGCAATGTATAAGGGAAAAACAAAACAACCACCTTGATATCTTTCACACTTGAAATAGTTATGCATAGGCATATTTCTGTTCCTCTGGGGTTACTGACAAAAACACAAAAGTTGTATAATCGATCCTGTAACAACAAAAATGAAATAAAAATAAAACAGAAAAATGATGGGGCACTTACAAGGTGCAGCCTGAACCGGACAATTTCTGTACCATGTTACCGCCAAGAGGGAAACTGCTGATTTAGTACAACCCTGGAATTCTTTTTTTTTTTTTCTATAATGTCCCTACACAGCCATTCAAAAAAAAAAAAAGCATATCAACCTGTAGTTTAGTCTTGTATACTAAAAGGATAGAGAAAAGGACGGGAAGACACCGGGAGCCCAATCTGGTGTAGTATCTCACGGAGAGATATCGTAATTAGTAGGTATAGATTGTATATACTCACAAAGCTGGGTTGCATATAAGGCAACCAATCTGTCTCGCATGTGGGGAAGTACCGTCCCCACTCGGCCTTGTGATGTAGGGTCGATGGTCGCAGCTCCTTTAAAACGATACCACCTGCCAAGGTGGTGGCCCCTGATCCCAGGGGAAATTTGCGTTGCGAGAAGGTAGGAGGCGCCCTTTGAGGTACTAGTGATCAGGCTTACACTGGGGTTTGCCAATGATTATACAGATTGTTGTGTGTAAAAGAAAACACACCAATATTCGTGAAAATCTATATATTGTTTTCGGTTAATGTGCGTATTGATATTTAGACAATTATTTGATACGAGAAATTGGAATGATCCTACCTTAGAAAGTAGTCAAATCCATTAGTGTAAAATGTTTTTGAATTTATTGTAGCACTTAAAATGACAACGCGTTTCGCGGCTGAAACCGCTTCATCAGGTCGTATGTTGTGCCTTGGGAAAAAAAAAAAAGGGGAAGGAGACAGAGGAATACCTACAACCTCATTTAAATACACTTTACACCACTTGCTTCTAAAACACTGTTACACCATTAGACTTGACTATAATAGGTATATACAATACCTCACTTAACATACCCAGATTTGGGCACATTCATATGTTTCGTTCCCCAGTTCCCTCATTCCTCCCCCCCCTCCCCCCGCCTTGATGCTTCCCATAGCATTTAGACTACTGGTATTTACACTTTTGCTGGCCGATGCATTATGCTACACCACAAGGTGGAATATGCGGATTACTGGTGTTTTTACTCTGATAGATGCATTATATCAGTGTTACACTGCAATGTGAAATTTATTGGTGCATACATTTGGATTGATGCATATTTTTAAGTTTTTAAGACTTTTAAGATTTTATCATAAAATTATTGTTTAAGTATGTTCCTACTGATTACGAATCTCGCAATCATTTTAATGCTAATAGTATAATATGTGATGTTCCTCTGTCTTAGTGCCTTGTCTCCTTCCCCTTTTTTTTTTTCCCAAGGCACAACATACGACCTGATGAAGCGGTTTCAGCCGCGAAACGCGTTGTCATTTTAAGTGCTACAATAAATTCAAAAAAATTTTACACTAATGGATTTGACTACTTTCTAAGGTAGGATCATTCCAATTTCTCGTATCAAATAATTGTCTAAATATCAATACGCACATTAACCGAAAACAATATATAGATTTTCACGAATATTGGTGTGTTTTCTTTTACACACAACAATCTGTATAATCATTGGCAAACCCCAGTGTAAGCCTGATCACTAGTACCTCAAAGGGCGCCTCCTACCTTCTCGCAGTGTAGTTTAGTCTTAAAATTCAGCATTGTAAGATGCATTGGGAGATGCGTGAATTTATTTCTTAAAAACAAAAAACACCTTTAAAGAAGTTGCCGAGTCAAATATAACTGAACAGCTTTCTGTCTGGTTAATTTTGATCTCCGTTTTACATGGAAGACATTATACTGATAGGGCTGAATAAGGGTTGATCTTTAGGTTAGTAGCGTAGAAGCTGGAATACTGCAATATATAATCATTTATAAAGTCAAATAAAAATCTCTAGCATCCAGACACGCCACTGTAGTAAGAATGTTTGAAATCTTACCTGAAGCGAATTGTCATTTTTAGATATTGAACGTGTTTGGAAACCTGATTATTTCATTGGTTGCCAAGGCGGCCATTGTGTTTGTTTCTCCCATCCTGTAACAGATTACTGCTGCACTGCCTGTGATCCCTTCAGTGTAAATGTGTTGACATGTTCCTATCCTACTATCAGAGAAATTAAATCCAGGATTCGCTCAACACTTGTGTTGGCAGTATCTACAGAGCAGTATCTACAGAGCAGTATTATTTTAAAAGGCAACGCTTATGTTGAATACACCATGACATTTTTTTAGCAGATAGATGGTTCGATAGATGATTTCCGACATGTTCTGATCGATTTTTCATAGAAGTGAATGGAAATTATCACAAAACCGATCGGTTATCGATCAGAAAACCGATCGGACAGAAATATCATCGTGTTTCCCCAGCATTAGACAAATTGGCTCATATGCAATTCACTTTTTCTCCTGAGTTTTCTCCTAGTAGATTATTTTTCATCTTCGATTTAAAATAGCTTTTTAGCACTTTGCAATGGAAAAAGTACTGTCAAACTTATTTTGAGTATTTTTTTGCTAGCTGGTCATTTAGAGAGAGTCTGATGCCTAACAAATAAAAAAAATAAATCCTTTTTTTACTTGACATTTATGTTCAGCAATATGTACAGAGCTTAAATGCCACAGTCCAGCGGCAGAATGATGTAATTAAACCCCCCAAATACTGGGGCAAAATTCCATGACTTTCCAGCTCGTGGATTTTGCTGCCCGGGGAGGCAGAGCTTATTGCTGTAAGCTCTGCCTCCAGTCGCGTCAATCTCTGCTGATTGCTGTCTCTCCCCGCCCCTCTCAGTGAAAGAAGACAGAGGGGCGGGAGAAGGCGGAGATCCGTGGAGATTGACGCGAGTAGAGGCAGAGCTACTGCAAAAACTCTGCCTCTACCAGGAAAGAGCCCCAAATTTGGCCTCGGGGATGCCTTTAAAAGGCATTTTATTTCCAAGGTTTGAAAATATCACCTAGGAGAAAACTCGGGCGAAAAAGTGAATTGCATATAGCCCTTTGTCTTCTGTAATTTTTTTTTCTTCAAAACATTTTTTATTAAGGTTTTTTTTCTCAAGATTACAAGAGACAGTGGAACGGTTTAAGCATATTCACATTCTATAAAATTGTACAGAGAACTGAAGCTCCAAAGTCCTTTACATTCCCTCCCTAGCCCTCCCCCCACCCTCTAGAAGGGGTACACTGTGTCGCAACTACTACCTTATTTCTAATAGTCAAATGTGGCAAAATTCAAAACGTTCCTAGGTCCGGATCTTAAGTTGGCCTAGCGTGCCTCCAATATCTTCCAGGCAATACCACGAGGTATAGATAGTCATTAATGCTGAGATTCGCTGGGAACTAAATTGATGGATGATTAAGTTCCTCCATATCTTTTCTGTAATTTTTGTTGCACGTCAAACCCACATCTTCAGAATCCTTTAGGTTTAAAAACAAGAAATTATTTTTCTTACCATAAAAAGTAAAGCTAGTTATTATGGGCTGGCTTTTATAGATTCTAGACAGTACAGTGTTAGAGGCACATGATCTAGCCATGCCCTACTTGTGCCGCAAGTTCTGATGGGAAATGCAGCTTCAGGTCAAGTAAAGAGAGCTGCGGCAAAAAGTACAGCTCCAACGTCAAAACATGGCATTGCCGGAAGAAGAGGGCAGAACTTTTTTTTTCAGGGAACCTAAACTAATAAAGAATGCAGCTCAGCATCTAGCAAAGTCAGTGTAGGAGGTAAATCTTGCCTTTTAAAATTGCACTTTCCCTCTAGATACTGTAAAACATTTGTTTGAATAATGCTTATTGCAGAAAGGACCACAGCCAACATGTGAACCTGCAGCTGAGGTTATCGTCTCACCAAGTGTCCTCTGGGTATCTGAATGCCTAGTGCCCCTCCCAAGTAAAACTGCTGTCCATTCCAAGACCTGAAAATGCAAGGCTTCTAGGACAAATCATTCCACAATCATCTAAAAATAGAATTTTAACACATAAGACATTCAAATTCTGTTACTACCATGATTCAACTACATACTAAGCCAGCATTACTGGACTTTAATGAGAGTTTAGGAGACCACATACAAGTCATTAATATGGTGCTTTAAAAAAAACAAAAAAACCTTATTTTTGTTAAATATCTTGTAGACAACATGAAAACCAATTAAAAATTCAGGTCATCTGTTAACTACTCATCAAGGAAGCAATTATTTGCAAGGATATTTAATGTGTACCTGTGTGGAAAAAAGGCAAGTGATAAGACACTTACCTCAGTAGAGCACAGCCTGCGGATAGTCCAGAGACCTCCCCCATCCTCCTCGACCTAACCGATTCAGCGCTCGGACCCTCTGAACATAATCAACAAGAGCTTGTTGATTATGTCCGCAAGCCCACAGAAGGCAGGCGAAAGGATGCCTTGCGTCTGCGCAGTAGTACGGAGCTGCTTATGCACAGCTTTCTCCTCTGAGCACAAGCAGCCCTGTGCTTCTGCAACACTGTGGGCCGTTAACATACCTCTGCTCGTATGCGGATGGGAGCACGGCTGAAAAGAGGGTACCAGCAAGCAGTGGTTATAAGGAGGAGTTTCAGAGAAGCCTCTGGATCATACTGAGGTAGGCATCCAAAAGGTAGCCATACATCTTGCAATGATGGACAGATTCAACCAAGAGACAAATCTCTCTCTAATCGGATCTGATGAGAGAGATCTGTCAGCTGCCCATACACCGCAGGTCAATTCCCAATAAATTGCCGCCCCCACGCTGTCCTCTTAGTGATAAATCACTACCCCCCCCCCCCCCCCCCCCCGAGTACCTGTAGGCGGCCTCTGCTGGCGCACTGTTTACTCCATAAACGCACGCCCCACGTTGTTTCCTAGTAAGGACACCTGTGACGTGCATGTATGTAGATCAAAGTGTGCCCGTAGCTGGCGGAGGGACAAGCGGAGGTTGCGGACAGGTAATTTATATCTTGAACTGGGCACTGGAGGAACATTTATCATGGGGGGGGGGGGGAATGGAGGACAGCGCTTTCCCCAAGTTTGATCATCCTGAAATTGCTCTCAGTTCCTGCCGCGCGATTAAGCAAGTCGGCCCAACATCTTGCAGCATGCATGATCAACAATGCGACCAACTTTCGTCCCGAAATTGGTTGAATTGTCGGCCAGGTATGCACTTGGCGGCACAGACTTTCATCCAATTCTATTATAATCAAATTGGATGGTCGATCGTCCGCCAAGTCGCCAGAGGTATGGCTACCTTAACTTTTGCATATTTGTCTCACAGGTTTACTGAAAAACAGGGCCTCCCAACCCTGTCCAAGTACCACTCAAATCCTCAGAAGTAGTTAATCAGCTCTGCTGAGACACTAATTACCTCACCTGTGAATAGGTTTGTGGTTTTCTACAAAACGTGTACTGTGGGTGGTACTTGAGGACAGGGGTTGGGAAGCCCTGCTTTAAAAGAAAAACTTACTAATCAGGTAAATACACATATCCTGCCCCACCTAAGGGATAAAATAAGAAAATTAAAACAAAGTCAGCTACACCTTTCATGAGCAAGGTGCTGCTAGTCAATTTGGGGTACAGCAGCCTACTGCTCCCACTCAACTGTGACATTTGTAAATGGCCACATAGACCAAGTATCACCAACACTCCTATAATGAGTAAAAATGTATGCCATACTGTATAAATACATACCACCATTTTGAGCCTACTAAAAAGGTCCCTTTATCAAGGCAGTGTTCTTCCCCAGGCTGTATTAGCCAGGTGCTCCACCAAACTACTTTTGGCGAGCACCCGGCTGTTATCAGCTAGACTCCTCATCCTCTTATGCTGTAAGCAGAGTTGTACCGGCCATTCATTCCCCCATCACATCCCACCTGGCTACTTTTTCATGCCACCCAGCTGGATTTTTGAGGAGAACCCGGCAAGGCATGGCAAAGGATGAATGAAAAACACAATGATGCACAGGCAATCGCAGTGTGCATAGTTCTGGCAGTAGCTGCACAATATACAGACTTTATGAGGCAGTCCAGAGAGTGGGGCTAGCAGTCACTCTGTATGGTTGTACTAGTGGAAGCACCGCCCTTTGGTCTACCATTTAGCACCTACACAGCATTTACAAAATGTTGCATGGTAGGGGGAAAGAATGTTGGCCACTGAACTTATGAATGGCATCTTTGTGGCAACAGTGCTGCTTTTTAACTGATATTACTAGAGTACATTTTTTTGTCAATATTGGCTGAGCTGCCAAAAGGATAAATGCCTTATCAAAGGCAGTGTGCATTTGTAAAGCTGACTAATTGGACCATAAAAACAAAACAAAAACCATACTAGACCATGTAATCAAGCCTTGGCAGTGTTTTGGTCAGGGCTGTGGAGTCAGAGTTGAAGCAATTTTGGGTACCTGGAGTCGGAGTCTAAGTCGGTGGTTCCATAAACTGAGGAGTCGGGAGTCAGAGTCTGAGGATTTTTGTACAAAATCCACTGCCCTGGTAAGCATTAGACTGAGGAGTCGGAACAATTTAGGGTATCTGGAGTCTGAGGTTTCATAAATGGAGGAATCAGAGTATGATTTTTGTACCAACTCCACAGCCCTGGTTTTGGCAACATTAAAGCCAAGTTGAAAATTACAATATTTCCAGCTTCAGAGTGTGCCACATTTGGAATACCACCTCAATTTTTGTTTATCCAATATGTACGGTAATACACAGACAGCTGATCAGTACAAGAGTTTAAACAATGACTGGAAGTAACTTGCTGCGTGCATTCCAACTGCATAGGTCATATAAAAACAAAACTAAAAAACAAAACAAAGGTGCACCAAAATAATATTTGGTTTATGCATTTGTTATAAACCAGAGCACCTGTTTAGCCTAGATCTGATCTACAATATTTACAATAGTGTTCTACAACAAAAAATTAGTGTTTGCAACAGCTCACTAGGTGCGTTTAATTTGGTCTAGTAAACATGGATGTCAACAGTCGGTGTCCAACATAAACCCCAAACCAGCCTCACTGATCTTAGTTGTTGCCAACTAATAAAGATGCGGTGTTACTTAGCACCAAGTTCCAATACTGTATATCCCGGCTATAAACTGTCCTTACACCGCTTAAAATCCCCAACACATCTGGGTAGACAAACAGCACAAACAGGATGGAAACTAATGGCACACAAAAACACAGGACTCATGTAATATGTCCGGAGTAAAACTGAGTTCAATGCGCCCTTAAGTTACAAAAAATTGTCAGAACACTTTATTGTGCATTCACAGCAATTTAGATAAGTCACACTGCTGTGGGGCAGTTAAAGAAAATGATGGGAAGAGAGAATTCAGATCCTGCAAAAATGAAGTACAATTGATAATCCAATGAGCTCTCAAACTGTCCCTTTAACTCCACCTTTCAAGTTATTCTACCAAGCATTAGTAGTTGGAAGTACAGCTCCAGGCAAACAGCCTAAAATAGAAAGTTGAAATTGATACATGATCTGTTTTAGAAACTAAAAAAAACCCTATTTATTTGTCTAGCCGGTATTGTAATTCAGACACCTCTGCATACTGCTCAGCCAGAAAGATGGAGCAATTTCCGTGTCATCTAATTGCTCAGTGGCCATGGATTTTCCTCCTTAGACGATGGTTGGCGAGGCCACCAACGTTGGGAAGCACCTATACATGTCAGTCTCCCAAAGTGATGACAAGCAAACCAGCTGACTGGGGATTTTCCCAATGCAGAATTGGTAAACTAAATTACAAACAATCTGCAAGAAAAACTGCTGACTTCCATTTACACCACACAGGGTCTATAAGAATAAGCTTTACCCAAGATGTAACTCACTGGAAGTAAAAGAGCCAGCAAACCTGACCTCGATTTATCAAAGCACATCTCCAGGCTCAGATCTAGAAGTATTATCCAATAGTTTAGTAATCAGTGTTCAAATGCTACTTTGATGTGTGAAGTGAGACTGCAAGGGGACAGGGCACAGACTGAATTTGTGAGAAGACTGCAGCCTACAGCACGATAGTCTGAGGTGCAGAAAGTCATCAGTGTCTGATTTCCTGACAAGGTATAAGTTATTTATATTACATTGGCTTATCAAGGGGCCTGGTAAAAACAAGGTTTGCAACTGAATGGCTACGCACATCCAGGACAACAGCCGTGCCCGTGTTGTGGATTCATAAAAATGGTCTATTGCAAATTATAAAGCATGCTGTTCTCTTGAAGGAGAACACCATGGGGTTTCATTGGTTTCTTCTTTAAAATGGACCTTAACTCCTGCACAGGACAGAAGCAAAACAAAGAAATGCACCGTGTTTTTTTTAGAGAGTTTAGCCTTTTTTAATTCCCCCTCATGTCTAATCACAAACTGTAATTTGATCTCTCACCTGTGTCACATGACTGCCATGGCAGATAAGCCCATTTGAAAGCACAGGATGTTAAACAATATGTCTGCTTCCATGAATCAGGAAGTGGGAACAGTGCAGATTTTAGGATTTGTATCAGCTGTAACAAATATTTTTTGTTTGTTTAAAGATTATAGCGGTGTCAATGATGAGAAATTATAAGCGGAACCATAAAACAAAGGGATTCTTTTTCCTTTAGGGTCCAGTTAAGCTGGGTTCCCACTTGAGCCGGACCTCGACCTGCCAGGGGATGGGGACAGTGTAGTGGGGGGGTTAACGAGGCTTTATAGCACTATAAAAATTACACATGGTTTATTCAAATTTTATGGCGACTGAAAAGGGTTTTTATTATTGATTGTAGGTTTACTGTACAGTCAAATCAATGCTCCTTTTTGTTGGGTTGTTCTGTTGCATATATTATGGTATTTCTTTTTCTCTTTACTACATTGGCATACTTATGAAAGTATAGATTTCTGCCAGAAAACGCTCATCCTATAATCTGATTATCCCAGCCAAGCATGTATCTAAGGCCTCCACTGTGTCTGAAGCTGCCAGTCACACAAACTAGGGATATAGGATTCACACACTTGTACATATGTTAGAATACCCTTGCCAGGGGACTTGAGAGACAGTTTGGGAGATGGTAAACATTTTAAATGCATAATAAATTCTAATGAACAGACGTAATAAAAATTTAAACTTACGAACCTCAATCATATTCACTGTCCAAGCCAAGTGCATGGCTCTTTCTCCTTTAACGGAGAACTCTTGATGTGTTTGCTAGCAACAGTGTAATAATCTTAACTAAACGTAAAGGTGCATCTGGGCAGCAAAGTAACTTAGTGTTTAAGGAATTAGGGCCTGAGCAAGTCATTCTGTTTCTCTGCAATGCAGGTGGCTGTGTTTGAAGTTGTACAGCACCTGTGTTGCAGCACTGACCCCACTATTAGACTGAATAGGACAGTGTGTGTGCAGTCATCAGAACCTGTTGTTGCGCAGCGCATAAGTGCTGTTTAAGCACCGTCTGATGTCCCCTGTATACCACACACTGATACGCGGTGCTGAAATCCGCTCTGCCAGGTAACTATGCCCAGGCCCTTGGTCAGTCTAATCTAGAAAGCAACTAAGTAGTCAGGGAACACATCCACTAAAGGTTACAGAAAGCTAAAAGAAGAAAGTCAGGCACCAGGTGTGATGTTAGTAACACCGGCTGCCCAGGTCCTCGGACTTGTCCAGCCCTGCATTCAGATTCATGATACACAGTAGAAAAAGAAAACACCAGTGGTGAGTCAACATAGAAAACATGGCACTCTGTGGGACTAGACCTGGTCTTAAACATAAATTGCACATTTATATATACATGCAAGTCCTAACACAAACTTGCAATTGCCTATTATAAATGTACATTCTACATACAACATAAATAAAATCTAAATGCCTATAAAAAGGATGAGGAAAAAAAACACAAAAGGTTTTTGTAGCAACAAAGCACTATAAAGGCACATATTCCACAGTGACTTAACATTGCTCCCCCCATTAACTTGCCTTTAATTAACCAAACTCTACATTTCAAAGTAAACAAAATATGCATTATTCCCAACAGTAACTGCCAAATTAGTGTGCTGTTATTCATTCTTGTGGCACCATTCCCTTTAAATAAACCTTCAAGGGACCATCTAATGGAAGCCCAGTGTCTTTATAGGTGTGGGGTTCATTTACAGCAGGCAAAGTATCACTGCAGGAAAACGGATTAGCTTCTCTTTACAAGTAGATGTTGAGTTCCATTACAAAAGTGTAAAACCATGGAATGAAATCGGAGATTTAACACAATCTGTCATAAGGAAGCCAAGCACCGCGATAGTGGTATGCTACCTGGAATAAGTACTGAACATTCATATAGGAAGGATTATTGGGGAGAAGGGGTTTGGCTGAACTGTCGGAGAGTAAATTGAAATCTACAGCACAATTCCTAATAAAAACGAACGAAATAATACTGGGAGAAATAGAATGGCAAAAGCAGCTCTTTGATTTCCATTAACCGTTGACTTAACTGGTTAGCTAAATACATCTCGGACATAATCATTTAGCCAAATTAATCAGTGTACAGTGTTTACCTATGGAAACGTTAAAAAGTCAGTTTTAGAAAAAAAAACGGAGATGTCCAATGCCAGATCTTGAGGCTTATGCTGGTCTGGAAGCTATACAAGACGAGTACAGAACAAAAGCCCTCTATAAAAAGAAATGTCTCTTGATCAAATAAAAATGCTTTGCTATAAGCAACCGTGTGTCGTTCACGTCATTTGCTTCTGGTATTGCTGTTGTGTTTAAATTCTGCCTACTTTCATGGACACAATCCAAGCTACCACCTGGACTCTGCCAAATCACATAGAAACTGCCTGATTGCAATTAAGGGGGGGTTCTGGGGCACTGCTACGTTTGTAAGCTACACATGTCGAAACCTGTGGAAGGCAATCTAAACGGCAGATGGAGAAAGAGAAACAGAGCAAGATTGTTCGCATTTTGGGAATTGGTCCAAGTCACACTCAGCTGAAGTCCTCATCGGGGTTCTGTTGATCCAGCAGACGTACATGTGTAAATGGAAAGTGACCGTATTTTCCGTTACACTCGCCTTCCCATTGACCGCTCACGTTAATCTTTGTTACTTTCACTAGGTCACCAACCTGCAAAAAAAAAGGAAGAAAAGTGAACCAAAATCAGGACTGTGCAGCAGGTCTGCAGCAAAGTAATTTGACTTTTAAACCCAGACTATATTTAGAACAGCAGGACTGAAGGTTATTAGCATAAATGTGAATGGACCTGCATTTGTTGGTGCAACAATTGTTTTTCTCTGCAGAGCAGCTGATCTTTAGCCATATACATACTTTAGGTTTCCTCTGCAACAACCATTGTTCCTGATTGTTTTGCCTAGAAATGTTATGTACAAATGTGTCTTGAGGTCACTGGCCTCCTCACCATCTTTTACGAGCGACTACTCCCGCAGGATTCCTGACAATTCACTTCCTGCTGATCAGCCAGGTGCCAAACAACATGCTTGTACAGCCTCATTCCTAGACAGCTGACCGGAAATGAGCTTAACCCCCCTGGCAGTATGATTGTTTCTGGATTTTAGGGTCTTTGTAAAAGGTTTCAGACCCTAAATTCAGGAAATAATCAAGCTGCCAAAATGCCAGCAGCAGCCCCTGCTCTGGCTCACCTCCCTGGGGTCCAGTGCTGCAATTTTACCTCCGTCCTCCGGGTGGCGCTGTAACTCTTTGGAGAGATCAATGACAGCGATCCTACTGGATTCCCCGGGAGGTGAGTAAAAGCTCTCGCTGCGCGCTATACTCTCCATAGAGCTCCCGGCGGCTAGCCCGAGCTCAGATGGGGATTACTGCCGGCGGCTAGCCCAAGCTCAGCTGGGGATTACTGCCAGGGAAGTAAAAAATAAAAAAATGTAGCCTCTCACTGAACATCTGTAGTGGTGATCCCTAATAAGGTTATGATAGCAATAAAACTTAAATGGACCACTACTACAAAAAAATTATAAAATTTGAAACGCATGAAAATAAATAAAAATACTGTATTTTTCGGAATATAAGACGCACCTAGGTTTAGAGGGCAAAAATCAGGGGGAAAAAAACATATACTAAACCTGGTGCGGAGCGTCTTGTACATGCTCTCCCCATAGTCCTATGTTCACTGTGTCTCCTTCTGGCCCCGTGTGGTCCTCCAGTCCCCCTGAGTCCACTCCTGCCCCCATGTGTGGTCCTCCTGAACCCATGTGTCCCCTGCTTTCCTGCTGTGTGTGTCCCCTTCTGTGGTCTTCTAGTCCCTTGTCCACTCCAGGCCTACTGTTTGTGTCTGTGTTCCCTCCTGCTCCCTGTGTGCGAGTCCGTGCCCCCTTTAGCCCCCGTGTTGTACTCCAGTCCCCTGTCCTCCTTTCTATGTCCGCTCCAGCTCCCTCCCTCCAGTAACAATAATGGCAAAGCGACTCGCCTCCCTATGGATTCCAGCGCTGGGTGGTTCTCTCCGCCTCCAGCATGTCAGCGCTACACCTGTAAAATAGTTAGCGGCAGAGTGACCCACCTTCCTCCAGCGGTGCCGATCTGCAGACATCTCGCATACCGCGCAGCTTCACCTAGTGGCGGCTCCTGTTAATGAGTCAAATGAGTCATTAACAATACCTGTCACTAGGGGAAGCCGCGCGGTAAGCAAGATGTCTGCAGATCGTCGCCGCTGGAGGAAGGTGAGCCACTCACGATTCTTTTACAGGGGTAGCGCTGACATGCTGGAGGCGGAGAGGACCACCCAGCGCTGGTATCAATAGGGAGGTGAGTCGCTCTGCCCTTATTCTTACTAAGGGGAGCGGAGACATGCGGGGGGCCAGCAGACCACACAGAGGGACAAGGCAGGGAGTCCCCGACGTAGCAGCGGGTTCATATCAGCGGGCGTTTTTAAGTCGGGGATTCCCTGTCTTTGGAATATAAGACGCAGGGACTTTTTCTCCCCATTTTTTGGGGAGAAAAAGTGTGTCTTATATTCCGAAAAATACGGTAATACATTTCTCCCAGAGTAAATGTGCTATAAATTAGTTTTCTCCTATGTTGCTTTCACACTCAGTAGGTAGTAGACATCTAACAGGAGTCGGTACAGGGGTGTGTGTGTGTGTGTGTGTGTGTGTGTGTGTGTGTGTGTGTGTGTGTGTGTGTGTGTGTGTGTGTGTGTGTGTGTGTGTGTGTGTGTGTGTGTGTGTGTGTTGAGAATCCCCCATGAAGAGATGGACTTGTCAAAAACCTGTCAGTTGTCAGATTTCTATTAAAGATGGACTTGTCAAAAACCTGTCAGTTGTCAGATTTCTATTAAAAAAACTTTGGTAAGCGACAGCAACATAGGAGAACAGTAATTTATAGCTCCTTTTACTCTGGAAAAAACCTACTTATTTGCATGAGTTTACTTGCCATCCCCAGATGTCACTGCTCCCCTCCTCCTGTGCACCATCCCCAGATGTCACTGCTCCCCTCCTCCTGTGCACCATCCCCAGATGTCACTGCTCCCCTCCTCCTGTGCACCATCCCCAGATGTCACTGCCCCCCTCCTCCTGTGCACCATCCCCAGATGTCACTGATGCTCCCCTCCTCCTGTGCACCATCCCCAGATGTCACTGGTCCCTTTCTCCTGTGCACCATTCCCAGATGTCACTGATCCTCCCCTCCTGTGCACCATCCCCAGATGTCACTGGTCCCTTTCTCCTGTGCACCATTCCCAGATGTCACTGATCCTCCCCTCCTGTGCACCATCCCCAGATGTCACTGATCCTCCCCTCCTTTGCACCATCCCCAGATGTCACTGGTCCCTTTCTCCTGTGCACCATTCCCAGATGTCACTGATCCTCCCTCCTGTGCACCATCCCCAGATGGGTCACTGCTCCCCTCTCCTTGTGCACCATTCCCCAGATGTCACTGCTCCCCCTCCTGTGCACCATCCCCAGATGTCACTGCTCCCTCCTCCTGTGCACCATCCCCAGATGTCACTGCTCCCCTCCTCCTGTGCACCATCCCCAGATGTCACTGCTCACCTACTCCTGTGCACCATCCCCAGATGTCACTGCTCCCTCCTCCTGTGCACCATCCCCAGATGTCACTGCTCCCTCCTCCTGTGCACCATCCCCAGATGTCACTGCTCCCCTCCTCCTGTGCACCATCCCCAGATGTCACTGCTCCCCTCCTCCTGTGCACCATCCCAGATGTCACTGCTCCCCTCCTCCTGTGCACCATCCCCAGATGTCACTGCTCCCCTCCTCCTGTGCACCATCCCCAGATGTCACTGCTCCCCTCCTCCTGTGCACCATCCCCAGATGTCACTGCTCCCCTCCTCCTGTGCACCATTCCCAGATGTCACTGCTCCTCCCTCCTGTGCACCATCCCCAGATGTCACTGGTCCCTTTCTCCTGTGCACCATTCCCAGATGTCACTGATCCTCCCCTCCTGTGCACCATCCCCAGATGTCACTGATCCTCCCCTCCTTTGCACCATCCCCAGATGTCACTGCTCCCCTCCTCCTGTGCACCATCCCCAGATGTCACTGCTCCCCTCCTCCTGTGCACCATCCCCAGATGTCACTGCTCCCCTCCTCCTGTGCACCATCCCCAGATGTCACTGCTCCCCTCCTCCTGTGCACCATCCCCAGATGTCACTGCTCCCCTCCTCCTGTGCACCATCCCCAGATGTCACTGATGCTCCCCTCCTCCTGTGCACCATCCCCAGATGTCACTGGTCCCTTTCTCCTGTGCACCATTCCCAGATGTCACTGATCCTCCCCTCCTGTGCACCATCCCCAGATGTCACTGGTCCCTTTCTCCTGTGCACCATTCCCAGATGTCACTGATCCCTCCCCTCCTGTGCACCATCCCCAGATGTCACTGATCCTCCCCCTCCTTTGCACCATCCCCAGATGTCACTGATCCTCCCCCTCCTTTGCACCATCCCCAGATGTCACTGCTCCCCTCCTCCTGTGCACCATCCCCAGATGTCACTGCTCCCCTCCTCCTGTGCACCATCCCCAGATGTCACTGCTCCCCTCCTCCTGTGCACCATCCCAAGATGTCACTGCTCCCCTCCTCCTGTGCACCATCCCCAGATGTCACTGCTCCCCTCCTCCTGTGCACCATCCCCAGATGTCACTGCTCCCCTCCTCCTGTGCACCATCCCCAGATGTCACTGCTCCCCTCCTCCTGTGCACCATCCCCAGATGTCACTGGTCCACTCCTCCTGTGCACCATTCCCAGATGTCACTGATCCTCCCCTCCTGTGCACCATCCCCAGATGTCACTGGTCCCTTTCTCCTGTGCACCATTCCCAGATGTCACTGATCCTCCCCTCCTGTGCACCATCCCCAGATGTCACTGATCCTCCCCTCCTGTGCACCATCCCCAGATGTCACTGATCCTCCCCTCCTTGCACCATCCCCAGATGTCACTGCTCCCCTCCTCCTGTGCACCATCCCCAGATGTCACTGCTCCCCTCCTCCTGTGCACCATCCCCAGATGTCACTGCTCCCCTCCTCCTGTGCACCATCCCCAGATGTCACTGCTCCCCTCCTCCTGTGCACCATCCCCAGATGTCACTGCTCCCCTCCTCCTGTGCACCATCCCCAGATGTCACTGCTCCCCTCCTGTGCACCATCCCCAGATTCCACTGGTCCCCTTCTCCTGTGCACCATCCCCATATGTCACTGCTCCCCTCCTGTGCACCATCCCCAGATTCCACTGGTCCCCTTCTCCTGTGCACCATCCCCATATGTCACTGACCCCCTCCTCCTGTGCACCATCCCCAGAGGTCACTGATCCCCCTCCTCCTGTGCACCATCCCCAGAGGTCACTGCTCCCCTCCTCCTGTGCACCATCCCCAGAGGTCACTGCTCCCCTCCTCCTGTGCACCATCCCCAGAGGTCACTGCTCCCCTCCTCCTGTGCACCACCCCAGAGGTCACTGCTCCCCTCCTCCTGTGCACCATCCCCAGAGGTCACTGCTCCCCTCCTCCTGTGCACCATCCCCAGAGGTCACTGCTCCCCTCCTCCTGTGCACCATCCCCAGAGGTCACTGCTCACCATCCCCAGAGGTCACTGCTCCCCTCCTCCTGTGCACCATCCCCAGAGGTCACTGCTCCCCTCCTCCTGTGCACCATCCCCAGAGGTCACTGCTCCCCTCCTCCTGTGCACCATCCCCAGAGGTCACTGCTCCCCTCCTCCTGTGCACCATCCCGAGGTCACTGCTCCCCCTCCTCCTGTGCACCATCCCCAGAGGTCACTGCTCCCCTCCTCCTGTGCACCATCCCCAGAGGTCACTGCTCCCCTCCTCCTGTGCACCATCCCCAGAGGTCACTGCTCCCCTCCTCCTGTGCACCATCCCCAGATGTCACTGCTCCCCTCCTCCTGTGCACCATGCCCAGATGTCACTGCTCCCCTCCTCCTTTGCACCATCCCCAGATGTCACTGCTCCCCTCCTCCTGTGCACCATCCCCAGATGTCACTGCTCCCCTCCTCCTGTGCACCATCCCCAGATGTCACTGCTCCCCTCCTCCTGTGCACCATCCCCAGATGTCACTGCTCCCCTCCTCCTGTGCACCATCCCCAGATGTCACTGCTCCCCTCCTCCTGTGCACCATCCCCAGATGTCACTGCTCCCCTCCTCCTGTGCACCATCCCCAGAGGTCACTGCTCCCCTCCTCCTGTGCACCATCCCCAGATGTCACTGCTCCCCTCCTCCTGTGCACCATCCCCAGATGTCACTTCTCCCCTCCTCCTGTGCACCATCACCAGATGTCACTGCTCCCCTCCTGTGCACCATCCCCAGATGTCACTGCTCCCCCCTCCTGTGCACCATCCCCAGATGTCACTGCTCCCCCCTCCTGTGCACCATCCCCAGATGTCACTGCTCCCCCCTCCTGTGCACCATCCCCAGATGTCACTGCTCCCCCCTCCTGTGCACCATCCCCAGATGTCACTGCTCCCCCCTCCTGTGCACCATCCCCAGAGGTCACTGCTCCCCTCCTCCTGTGCACCATCCCCAGAGGTCACTGCTCCCCTCCTCCTGTGCACCATCCCCAGAGGTCACTGCTCCCCTCCTCCTGTGCACCATCCCCAGAGGTCACTGCTCCCCTCCTCCTGTGCACCATCCCCAGAGGTCACTGCTCCCCTCCTCCTGTGCACCATCCCCAGATGTCACTGCTCCCCTCCTCCTGTGCACCATCCCCAGATGTCACTGCTCCCCTCCTCCTTTGCACCATCCCCAGATGTCACTGCTCCCCTCCTCCTGTGCACCATCCCCAGATGTCACTGCTCCCTCCTCCTGTGCACCATCCCCAGATGTCACTGCTCCCCTCCTCCTGTGCACCATCCCCAGATGTCACTGCTCCCCTCCTCCTGTGCACCATCCCCAGATGTCACTGCTCCCCTCCTCCTGTGCACCATCCCCAGATGTCACTGCTCCCCCCTCCTGTGCACCATCCCCAGATGTCACTGCTCCCCTACTCCTGTGCACCATCCCCAGATGTCACTGCTCCCCTACTCCTGTGCACCATCCCCAGATGTCACTGGACCTCTTTTGTGCACCATCCCCAGATGTCACTGATCCCCCTCCTGTGCACCATCCCCAGATGTCACTGCTCCCCTCCTCCTGTGCACCAACCCCAGATGTCACTGCTCCCCCATCCTGTGCACCATCCCCAGATGTCACTGCTCCCCCCTCCTGTGCACCATCCCCAGATGTCACTGCTCCCCTACTCCTGTGCACCATCCCCAGATGTCACTGGACCTCTTTTGTGCACCATCCCCAGATGTCACTGATCCCCCTCCTCCTGTGTACTATCCCCAGATGCCACTGCTCCCCTCCTCCTGTGCACCTCCCCCAGATGTCACTGCTCCTCTTCTCCTGTGCACTTTCCCCAGATGTCACTGGACCTCTTCTGTGCACCATCCCCAGATGTCACTGATCCCCCTCCTCCTGTGTACTATCCCCAGATGCCACTGGTCCCCTCCTCCTGTGCACCTCTCCCAGATGTCACTGCTCCCCTTCTCCTGTGCACCATCCCCAGATGTCACTGGACCTCTTCTGTGCATTACACTGAAGGGGGCTGGAGGAAGCCCAGGTATGTATAAAAAAAATAATTCTTTTCATCCGGCACAGGTACCCTTTAAATTCGTAGCCACCAACCCAAATTTTAACATATCAAAATTATTTGATTTGAGGAGTAAAGGGAGTGCATACATTTGCATAAACCAGCATCAACACAGAATTATTTCCATCTCATTGACCATCTCTATTAGTGACACAGCTACACATCAGGCTTTATTCTTACAGCATAGATGTTATTTAGTATATAAAGTCACAATCAGATATGTATATCTGACTTTAAAACTATGGTGATTGCTTTATTGAAGCAGCACAAGTAACTATTTTTTGATTGTTTTATTTCATTTTTGTTTATCAGTTCTTGGCAATGTTGTTTAAAGGCACACTACATGGGATTTACATTGCAATCCATCCTTCTCTCTTCCAGCTTGATCAGGGGCTGCAAATCTGTATTTTGGGAGGTGGAAGCTATGAGTTGATCTGCAAGCAGATTAGATTAGAACACTGATCTGCAAACTTGGCTCTCCAGCTGTTAAGGAACTACAAGTCCCACATTGCATTTGCCTTTATGAATCATGACTGTGGCTGTCACACTCCGGCAATGCATTGTGGGACTTTAAGTTCCTTAGCAGCTGGAGAGCCAAGTTTGCAGATCACTGGATTAGAAGGAACCAGGGAGCTGAGCTGAGCAGTAACTATTTTTGTTGCCGAATTGCTAATATTAGCAAATGTATTTTTATAAAAACAGCCTGTTGAAATATTTCAGTTTTTGCCTGGAGAATGCAAGTAGCCAGGATTATTCCCCCTTTGCAACTCCTAGAATAAAGCAACTTCTTTCTGTACAACTCCCACTCCCCCTCATGAAATCACGAGTGAATGTTTCACACTGTCATAATCCACTCCAGGTCCTGGGATTTCCTAAAGGCTGACCATCAAGGTGATACAGTAACTTCAAGAAGGGGGAGCTGCATATGCGGTCACTCCTTTTCCTAAATGATGTATGTGGCATTACAGATGCCAGCCATGTTCCCATTTTTTTTTATCTGTCCAGCTCTCTTGTAATGCCGGATCTGGAATATGGAATTCAGTTCTGTGCACCGTATTACAAGGAGGGCATTTCAGTTTTAAGGCAGGTGCAGAGATGAGCAACAAAACTGATTAACCACTTGAGGACCACAGTCTTTCTACCCCTTAAGGACCAGGCTCTTTTTCTCCATTCAGACCACTGTAGCTTTCACGGTTTATTGCTCGGTCATACAACCTACCACCTAAATGAATTTTACCTCTTTTTCTTGTCACTAATACAGCTTTCTTTTGGTGCCATTTGCTTGTAGCTGCGAGTTTTAGTTTTTATTATATACACAAAAAAAAAAAAAAAAAAAAAAAAAAAAGACATGAATTTTGTCAAAAAATGATTTTTTTACTTTCTGTGCTGACATTTTTCAAATAAAGTAACATTTCTATATACATTTTTGTTCTAATGTATTGTGCTACATGTCTTTGATTAAAAAAAAATCCATTCAGTGTATATTTATTGGTTTGGGTAAAAGTTATAGCGTTTACAAACTATGGTGCCAAAAGTGAATTTTCCCATTTTGAAGCATCTCTGACTTTTCTGACCACCTGACATGTTTCATGAGGTGCTAAAATTCCAGGATAGTATAAATACCCCCCAAATGACCCCATTTTGGAAAGAAGACATCCCAAAGTATTCACTGAGAGGCATGGTGAGTTCATAGAAGATTTTATTTTTGGCACAAGTTAGCGGAAAATGACACTTTGTGACCCCCCCCCCCCCCAAAAAAGTTTCCATTTCTTCTAACTTGCGACCACCATACTCCTAACGGTATATCTTGGGGTGTTTCTAAAATGGGGTCACTTGTGGGGTTCCTATACTGCCCTGGCATTGTAGGGGCCCTGAACCGTGATGAGTGGTCTAGAATCCAAATGCCTCAAAATGACCTGTGAATAGGAAGTTAGGCCCCTTAGCACACCTAGGTTGCAAAAAAGTGCCACACGTGGTACCGCCGTACTCAGGAGAAGTAGTATAATGTGTTTTGTGGTGTATTTTTTACACATACCCATGCTGGGTGGGAGAAATCTCTGTAAATGACAATTTGATTTTTTTTTTTTTTTTTTTTTTTTTTTTTTTTTTTACACACAATTGTCCATTTACAGAGAGATTTCTCCCACCCAGCATGGGTACGTGTAAAAATACACCCCAAAACACATACTACTTCTGACACTTTTTTGCAACCTAGGTGCGCTAAGGGGCCTAACTTCCTATTCACAGGTCATTTTGAGGCATTTGGATTCTAGACCACTCATCACGGTTCAGGGCCCCTACAATGCCAGGGCAGTATAGGAACCCCACAAGTGACCCCATTTTAGAAAGAAGACACCCCAAGGTATTCCGTTAGGTGTATGGCGAGTTCATAGAAGATTTTATTTTTTGTCACAAGTTAGTGAAAAATGACACTTTGTGAAAAAAAACAATAAAAATCAATTTCCGCTAACTTGTGACAAAAAAAAAAAAAAAAAAAAAATCTTCTATGAACTCGTCATACACCTAACAGAATACCTTGGGGTGTCTTTTCTAAAATGGGGTCACTTGTGGGTCACTTGTGGGGTATATACTGCCCTGGCATTTCACGGGCCCAAAACCGTGAGTAGTCTGGAAACCAAATTTTTCAAAATAACTGTTCAGGGGTATAAGCATCTGCAAATTTTGATGACAGGTGGTCTACGAGGGGACAAATTTTGTGGAACCGGTCATAAGCAGGGTGGCCTCTTAGATGACAGGTTGTATTGGGCCTGATCTGATGGATAGGAGTGCTAGGGGGGTGACAGGAGGTGATTGATGAGTGTCTCAGGGGGTGGTTAGAGGGTAAAATAGATGCAATCGATGCACTGGGGAGGTGATCGGAAGGGGGTCTGAGGGGGATCTGAGGGTTTGGCCGAGTGATCAGGAGCCCACACGGGGCAAATTAGGGCCTGATCTGATGGGCAGGTGTGCTAGGTGGTGACAGAAGGTGATTGACAGAGGTGCCTGGCTCTTCTACTGACCACATATGCTATTGCTCCGTTATTGCCTGATGAAGTGGGATCAAACCTGCGAAACGCGTTGCATATTTGGAGTTCATAAATAAAATATATTGACTGTGTTTACTACAGTCGTGTGTCTACTTGGAGGAGGTAAGTCCACCACTACCTCCTCTATTTACCAAGAATTTGGTTTTTAAGCTCATTTAGCCAGTCGCCGATCGCGTCACGAATGACGCGATCGCCGCATAACCACACCCGCCGCCTCCGCCGATGGGCGTATTGCGGTCGTTTAGGCCCAGTCTTTGCCGCCGCCCATCGGACGGGGGTGGTCGGCAAGTGGTTAAGAGGCAGGTTAGGGTCTAATCTGATAAATGGCAGTGACAGGTGGTGAATGACAGGTGAATGACAGGGGAGAATAGATGTATACAGTACACAGGGGGGGGGGGGGGGGGGGGGAGTCTGAGGTCGTTCTGAGGGTGTGGGTGGGTGAATGGGTGCCCTAGGGGCAGATAGGGGTCTGATCTGATGGGTAGCAGTGACAGGTGGTGACAGGGGGTGATTGATGGGTAATTAGTGGGTGTTTAGAGGAGAGAGCAGATGTAAACAATGCACTTGGGAGGTGATCTGACGTCGGATCTTTGGGCGATCTGATGGTGTGGGTGGGTGATCAGATTGCCCGCAAGGGGCAGGTTAGGGGCTGATTGATGGGTGGCAGTGACGGGGTGATTGACAGGTGATCAGTGGATTATTACAGGGGGGATAGAGGCATACCGTACACAGGGCAAGGGGGGGGGGGGGGGTGATCAGGAGGGAGCAGGGGGCAGTTTAGGGCATAAAAAAAAAAATTAGCGTTGACAGATAGTGACAGGGAGTGATTGATGGGTGATTGGATGCAAACAGTGGTCTGGGGGGGTGGGCGGGGTCTGAGGGGTGCTGTGGGCGATCAGGGGGCAGGGGGGAATCAGTGTGCTTGGGTGCAGACTAGGGTGGCTGCAGCCTGCACTGGTGGTCCCTCGGACACTGGGACCACCAGGGCAGGAGGCAGCCTGTATAATAGGCTTTGTATACATTACAAAGCCTATTATACATTTAGTTACCGATGATCGGGTAGCTAGTAACCCGCCGGCGCTTCCAAACGGCGGCGGCTGATCGCGTCACAAATGACATGATCGCCGCATAACCACGCCCGCCGCCGCCCCCACCGATGGGCGTATTGCGGTCGTTTAGGCCCAGTCTTTGCCGCCGCCCATCGGCTGGGGGTGGTCCGCAAGTGGTTAAAGACTTAGGTGGTCACATTTCCCAGAAAATTAACTGGGTTTATTTAACCTGGAAAACAGAGGAGATCTAATTAAAATGTATGAATACATCAGAGGGAAATATATAAAGTTTTGCAGATGAGATTTTAGCCGCTAGGCTTGAGTAAAGGACATGATCTGCACATGGAGGGAAAAAGGTTTTTGCCATTTAGAAAAGGGCTCTTTACAGTAAGAGTGATGCAAATGTGGAATGTATTGTAGCCGCTGGAGCGATACGTAGAGGGTGAACTTCTCCTGCGTAGACTGGAGCCGACTGACGGAAGTGCGGGGACCCGGCTCCCAAAGCTGCGGGCAGCGGAGGACGGCGACGTGGGAGCGATCCGAGCGGCTGGAGGAAGCCCCAGGTATGTATAAATCTTTTAAATAGTTTGAGCTCTGAGTCCCTTTAAAACACTGAATATAAAATGACAAGCTGAAATGATGAGGGGGGGGGGGGGGGGGGGATTTCTATTCTATATTATTTGAAAAGCGCTACAAAAATGTGGCTGCACTTGTTACAGTATAATGTTTCAGTTCTATTCAGCCACACGCTAAAAATAGAATAATTCTATAGAATAGTGTTTCCAAATTAGTCATTACTATCTGCGAATGAAATGTTAATGATAGATCTGCAATTTATAGAACTAAAGTAGCAAACTTGCTGTCACTGGGGCACTGAACCAGCAAAGGAGGATACGATCAGCAGAGAGGAGAGTGGCTGTCTTATAATTCAGCCCTTTGTAAATTGAAGCAGAAACAAAAGACACACAGATTTCCAACTGGAAACTATAGATAAACATATGAGTCAACTTGGAATCTCAGACCTCATCTGTAGCTTCCCCAGACTGAGTTTCCGAACTCCAGATGAATGGACGACTGACTGACCACATCCATTTGCGCATGAACTATTCTACAAAGGAACTTCCTTCCTTTACAGCTTCCTATACAAGTCAGCCATAGTACTACCCACTGTTGTTCATACTCTTATACACAGAAAGTAATTGTCAAGAATTATTTCATCTGCTCAGATTAAAATCACAGGTTGTATTAATCAGGCATCATTTAGCTGGCAACTTGGCAATATGATTTAGAAGCCATCCCACCCATGCGCAGGTTGCTTATGGTGATTGGCTCAATGACGGAGCCTGAGGCCTCCTTTCCATGGACTGTTGAACTGTGTGTTCAGCAAGCAGTTGACAGGCTGCAGTGAGCATTTATCAGGCAGCAGCGAGCAGTTGTGAGTTTGAGAGGCATTTCACTACCTATCAACAGTCCGCAGAAAAGAGGCCTTAAGCCCCATCTACACGATACGATTCTTTGTACGATTCGATTACGATTCTATTTACGATCCGATTAAATCCAACATGTCAGATCGGGATTAGATTCAATTCGCCATTGTTTTGCAATGGCAAATCGAATTCAATCTATTCGAATCCTGATCGGACATGTCGGATTTAATCGTATCGTAAATAGAATTGTAATCAAATCGCACAAAGAATCGTATCGTGTAGATGGGCCTTAAGACCCACATCTGGGAACTTCGGCTCCAGTCAGAATAGCAGGCAGCTGTGATTGGATGGGTGTGTTGCAGCTCCCACACCTAATTGGCCGCACGGCGCTGGATCAGGCTGATGCAAGTCTTGGTGAGCGAGAAGAGTGTGTGGATCTGCAGCTGGTTGTGGGAATCCTGCGCATCTTCAGCTGATTGATAAGTACCTCACCTTCTCTCATAAACATATGCACTGAGGGTGCACAAATGGGTGGATGCAAAGGAGGAAGGAGACCTAAGAGACGCAGGGGAAGGAGGACATTGGCGACAGGAGACACAGTGGGACAGAAGAGACGAGGGGAGGACGACACATAATACACCTTTTTTGGACACTTTCGGACCACAAAATGCAGGGACTCTACCCCCCCCCCCCCCACACACACACACTTTTGGGGGAGAAAGTACGTATTAAGGACTGAAAAATACAGTACACACTGACTGACAGCTTTGTAAGGCAGAGTGCTGATGAAGGGACCCAGAACGTATGGCCAAGTAGAGACCCCATTATGGTCGGCTTCAGAACATAAGCAGCTGGAGGACTGACCAGATGCTGCATTTGCACGGACAAATACAAAACTGCTGATACATAATTTTATGTGCACTGCTTAGGGAGAACCCGAGGTGGGGATCTTAGAATGACACAGAGGCTGGGTCTGGCTATAGTGCCCAGCCCCTGTTGCTATTTGAATCCCCCCCCCCACCCCCAAGTCCCCCCTGCGCTCCGTTCTAGCCCATAAATTATAGCCGCGCTGTAGGGCAATGTTTACCTAGCTAATGTCACTCACGCCGCTCCCCCACGCCTCCTGCAGAGCGCCAGTCCCCGCCCGCGTCCCTTCCCTCCAATCAGCGGCGAGGGAAGGGAACCAGGCGGGGGATCGGTGTGAGTGACAGTAGGGAGGTAAATACAGCCCGCTGCGACACGTTGCATGTCGCCAGCGTGGCTGTAATTTACGGGGGAGAGTGGAGCGCAGGGGGGACTTAGGGGGGATTCAAATAGCAACAGAGGCAGGGCACTATAGCCAGACCCAGCCTCTGTATGGATTTCGTTCTAAGATCCCCACCTCGGGTTCTCTTTAATATTTGTATGGGAGGTTTAAACTCACTTTAAACTTTCATGGGAAGACAAAGACTATCAACGCAACTTTAGTAGTCCTTACATACCAAACTACTGGTCAGTTTGTGTCTTAGCCAAACCTATAAATAGGGAAAGTAACTTCTATTGTACTCTAGCGGCTGTGTTTTCCATGATTCAGGCATGCAAGTTATGATATGGTGTGAAGGACTGTACACAACACTGTCCTATTTATTAGGCTTTTATGCAAGCCTGAATCATTGAGAACCTATCCCCAGTTTTTTTTTCTTTTCTGAAATGACATTGGAAAGTTTGTTTAAATGTAACTTCTGCAGACTGACTAGTTTCATTCTCCCACACAAACACAGGTACCAATGACAAGCACATCCAAAACATGTAAAAAAAATTGTGGGTTAAACTGTAGATGTGAAAAACATACTTCAAGCATTTGTAAATTCTAAACTGAATTAGTTACTGCGCTTACCGAGTATCCGATCAGCTTGGGGTGACCCAAACCACTAGGAAAGTATAGGCGACTAAAAGAGATCGAAAAATCCCTCCTACTGTCCTTAGTTAAGCTTACAGGGACTCCCATACATGAATATCTGTACCTGGACTGGAAGACTGCCCACTGGGAATTACCAGTCAACAACATAACCAGGGCTTTGGAGTTGGAGTCGGAGCAATTTTGGGTACCTGGAGTAAGAGGTTTCATAAACTGAATCAGATGATTTCGCGAGGCTGTGGAGTCGGTCCGAAAATCCACCGACTCCGACTCCTCAGTTTAGTATTTCACCAACTCAGACTCCTTGACTCTGACTCCTCTAATTTGCATATTACAATTTTGTTGATTAAAAGTATGTAACGTGAAATTCATCATTTAACTGCCAACGCTTAGGAATTTTACAAGACAACTGAATTGAGAAGGATATGTAGACTACTATATTTATTCCCTTTAGACTAAAACTAGTCCTTTGGTAAGAGTACTTGTAAAAGGTACAAACCGGAACAAAGAACATCTATCAGGCCCTAGGCAATGTAACTGTGGGTACATGTAAGAGTGATGTGCAGGTACTCTGCAGGGGAATGAGGAGATTCTTCCTCTATTACACATTCTTCATGCACAATCTGAACAAGGTTTATGGGTGATAAACACCTCTGTGTTCAATGTGCACAACATTCTCAGTGGATTCCCTGCAGCTCTGTGAGGATTGCATTTGTAGAGTATAGTACTACTGTGTAACAAAGTAAACCTGAGACAGATGAAATTAAAGTTTTATACATACCTGGGGCTTCCTCCAGCCCCTTTCAGGATAATCAGTCCTTCGTTGTCCTCCACCACCTGGATCTTCTGCTATGAGTCCAGGTACTTGAGCCAGTCGGGCGTAGTGCACATGCACACATTCCGCCGCCAGGAGCATACTACACCTGTGCAGTTGCAGAATGGTCCTGGCTGTAGGAGCGGCACGCGGCCGGACTGCGCTGACTGGCTGAATTACCAGGACTCGTAGCAGAAAATCCAGGTGGTGGAGGACAGCGAGGGACTGATTGGCCTGAAGGAGGCTGAAAGAAGCCCCAGGTATGTATAAAAGATTACTTTTCATCCATCTCAGGTACCCTTTAATTTGTAGTCACCAAACCAAATTTTAACAGATCAAATTATTTGATTTCATGAGCAAATAGTGCGTACATTTGCATAAATCAGCATCAATGCAGAATTATTTCCATCTCATTGACCATCTCTATTACTGACATGGCTACACATCAGGCTTTATTCTTACAGCATAGATATATAGATATTTAGATATATAGATATATATATATATATATATATATATATATATATATATATATATATATATATATATATATATATATATATATATATATATATATATATATGAGATTCCTGTGTACATATATATACAGTCACAATCAGATATGTATATCTGACTTTAAAAATACGGGGACTGCTTTTTTGAAGCAGCACAAACTTTTTTGATTGGTTTATTTCATTTGTGTGGACTGAGCACAGCTATTACTGT
Organism: Hyperolius riggenbachi; assembly: GCF_040937935.1. Taxonomy (NCBI): domain Eukaryota; kingdom Metazoa; phylum Chordata; class Amphibia; order Anura; family Hyperoliidae; genus Hyperolius; species Hyperolius riggenbachi. The sequence goes on along the minus strand of NC_090647.1, from coordinate 478,133,973 downwards.
ATATATACACATTATTTTTAATGACTATTATCTGAGAAATAGAACATTTTTATCATATTTTCTATTTTAATTACAGTTACAAATTCATTAGGAGTCGGTGCATTTTTCCCAACTCCGACTCCAGGCACCCAAAATTGCTCCGACTCCACATCCCTGGATTTCTGTACTGACTCCACAGCCCTGAACATAACCCTATTCATTTTACATGAAATCAATAGGGTTTGGATGTCACAGGGAATACCCCAAAAAGACCTTTTTTGAACCAGTAATCATAATTATTCACATCAAACAATTTGTACACACCATGCCAACAAAATATATATATATATTCATTTTACATTGTGGCAGAAGAGCATAAAGTAAGCCAGCTTTGGAGAACTGTCAACAACCATCAGTTGCTTATCTACTAAAAATAGCACCTCTGGTAAATACTGAAACATAACCCCAGAGGACAGTGGGACGAAGGGGATAACGGCAAGGCGAACGCTTGAAGCAAGCAGGTCCAACCTGATGAGACATGGCCAGTAACAATAACGTGTGGCAACAGGTCAGTCGGGGCAGCAAATACATTTCCCCCCACACAAAAAAGCAGCATATCCCTCAAATGACAACTAGGCAGTATGCCCTTTAAATAAGATTAGATAGGAATGTGTCCCAAATAATATATTTAGGCAGTACACCAGATCCCGCATGACATACCTTAGTTACAAACAGAGCCTATGACAGACCCCAAGTAACCGATCAGACCTCTACTGTGTAGACTCCTGCTCCGTCACTATAGCTGTGGTTGGGTGGTAGTGGCACTGATACAAGTCACACCAGCCAGCATTCATCTTCACTACATGGCATCTCTTGCCTCTAATTCCTGCAGCACAACAGTTGTCAGGGGTAATTGATCTGTTCTGCTGGGCAGGGCTGTGAAGTTGGTACAAAAATCTCCCAACTCCGACGTTTATGAAACCGACTCAGAGTACCCAAAATGGCTCAGACTCCTTGACTCCGACGCCTTAGGACTGTGGATTTTGTAGTCAATGCAAGGACACAGAGGGAGGTCATTGTATACAGAACATGCATCTGTGTCCTAATGATTTGACAAACCCACCTCGGGTTCTCTAACTTTTACTGCATCTCAATGATCTGCCTCAGCCATTACAAGCACGTATAAACTATCAGATTAAATATATCCCAGTATGCATCTTTAAGGCAGAGAGGCTTGTAATGCAGATGATCAGACCTAGCCAGTGTGTTTTACTTTTAGCTGCTTGTACAGATGATCACTTTCCCAAAATAATTTATCCTGCAGGGAGAATCCATGAGAAGAATGAGCTATACATAACTTATCAGCTGAGCTTACCCAGGAAGCAAAGCGAGACAGTTGTGACCAGTTAATCAGAGAAGTTCAAACCAATGACCTGCTTCATTTCATCATGTGCTTCTAGGCACTAAACTACATTGGTTGCCATCTACTATTGTTAAATGGCAAGCTTTAAATCTACACAGACAAAAGGTGCTAAATAGTATGTTAGGAAAAAAAAAATGGCATGTGCCTTAAAAGAGAAGCAAAATCAGTAAAAGCAAAAAAAGCTACAAATGCCATTAGAACAAAAAAAAAACAAAAAAAAAAACAGGTTATTAGAGAGTGGACTGCAAATCAAATGATACTTTTGCTACAGAATGCCATTTTAGTTCATGAAGTGTTGCCGCCACTACTGTTAATCTAACCTAAGCAATTACTTATTTTGAAGGAAGAATTAATTTAAAAGGCAATTTTCCTTCACAGCTGCCCACATTATATACCTCCAAAGCCAAGGCTGTCTTGTCGTAGGCATTAGGGACTCGCTTCTGGATAACCCTGGCAAAAATGGGCCCATTCTGGAGGTTAGGCAGCGGAGTGTTGACATTTGGCTGGGCATAGGGCCCTGGCTCCGGCCCGCCCAGTGGCTGCGGATGCGAATTTTCCTGGTTACCTCCAATGAGAGCGGACCCAGAGGATGGGGGAGGCTTGTACTTTTCCACATAAGGCACAGGTATCATGCCCCGTCTTCCGTCGCTGTCCTCTGCATTCCACCACTGCTCCTCAGGCTTATCCCGGATTCTCAGGATGTCTCCTTTCTTAAATGGAAGATCTTCATCATCATTGCCATTAAAGTCAAAAAGAGCTCGTACATATTCTACTTCCTCTGGCCTCTGGATCACTCCAGATTGCTTAGACTTGGAAACGGGCTCTATTAATGTAGTAGTGTCCAGGTAATGTATTTTATAAAATTCCAGTAGCGCTGGTAATGAGTCAAACTCTTGATCTCCTATCCGGAACTTAGTCTGGTTCATACCTGCAACAAAAAAAATAGAAAACAAGCAACAAAGGTTAGCAACTTGAAATAGAACTTGTAACATTTTATCACTGTGATAATTAGCCACTATTACATCAAACTATGTAGGGACCTCAATTTTCTGAAAGAAGAATGTACATTTATCACAGCAATTGAACACTGCCTGAATTAATAAATCTGCTCCTGTGCAAAAGCTCTTAAAGAGACTCTGAAGCGAGTCTAAATTCTCTTTTTTAACCTGTATTCATGTTAAGCCCCATAAGCCCAGCTAAAGCCGCTATCCCGCAGCAAACCGAGGGGTTAATACCCCTCAAATCTCCTCCGTGGTGCACGGGGAGCACTTTCTGATTGAGGCAGAACTACAGCCATAAGCTCTGCCTCAAGCGCGTCAATCCCTGCTGATTGCCGCCTCTCCCAATCTGACTTCACAGAGAGGGGTGGGGAGAGGCGGAGATCCATGCGGCGATTGATGCGCATGGAGGCAGAGCTGCAGCTCATAGCTCTGCCTCCATGAGCAGCAAAATCCACGACCAAGTAGTGGATTTTGCAGGGGGGATGGGGGGGGGGGGGGGTATTAACCCCTCGTTTTGCCGCGGGATATCGGCGGTTTAGCTGGGCTTATGGGGCTTAACATGAATACAGGTTAAAAAAGGAGAATTTAGACTCGCTTCAGAGTCTCTTGAAAGAGTCTGGAGCCAATTAAATTACCTCTTTTTCTTGTACAGGTAACTTAAGCATGAAGATCAAAGCTGAATCACCACATTCCCGCAGCAGAACAAGGTATTTCCCCCCCAAAATCTCGGGGCAAAATTCCACGACTTTCAGGTCGTAGATTTCGCTGCTCGAGGGAGGCAGAGCTTTGCGCAGTAGCTCTGCCTCCAGTCAATCTCTGCCCCTCTCAGTGAAAGAAGACTGGAAGGGGCAGGGAGAGGTGGAGATTGACTGGAGCAGAGGCAGAGTTACTGCGCAAAGCTCTGCCTCTTCCAGGTAGAAAAATTCTGCCCCGGGAATGCGGTGAATCAGCTTTGATCTTAATGCTTAAGTTAACTGTACAAGAAAAAGAGGTAATTTAATTGGCTTCAGACTCTTTAAAGCAGACCTGAACTCAGAACAACTTCTTTGGTCTAAAAGATATGCAACAGCATAACAACATTTAAATACATTTCTTTTGTTACAGCTGATAGAAATCCTACAATAAATCTGTAGGGTGTAGACTTCCTGCTATTATGGAAGCAGACATATTAACATCCTGTGTTTACACATCAGCAGATCTGCCATGGGAGAGGAGACTCCTGAGCTGACAACTGGGAGGTCAAATCACGGTGGTCATTAAGACACAGATGAAGGGGAAGTAGACAGGCTAAACTCTCTAAATACATACAGGGTACATTTCTCTATGTTTTCCTTCTGTCCTGTACAAGAGTGTAGGTCCACTTTAATGTTTTAAGATTCTGCATGATCATACTTCTCAATCACAGCAACAGCAGAGAAAAATCCTGTCATCTGGCACCTCAGTCAGACATCAGGATCATGCAGGGGACAAGGGAAGCAGTCACAGGAGGCATTATTTATTAAACATATGAAAGAAGATCAAATGGCTGAGTGTGTCATTCTGAACTGATTAATCATCGTCCATATATGCCTGATCATAAAATATGAATCTTCCCTAATACTGTATGTGGACACGTGGAATACATTACAGATGCACTTTAAGTGCTAATACAGTAAGCTTCAGTACATGAACATGAAAAAGGCAACATTTTCACAGATAACTGTATACCTTCCCCTACTGGGGAATGCTCTAGAGCCGGCTTCCTCAACCAGGGTTCATTGAGTACTCTGCAGGGGTTCCTTGGCATTTTCCCCTAATTAGGTGGGGGGGGGGGGGGGGGGGTGGGTGGAAGTATAATAGAGCACATTATAATACGGGGTACTGTAAAAATAAGCACTACATTTGGGGCATAATAATGAGTACAATAATAGAGAGCACTAGGCTAAGGTGACAGTAAAATCAGTGGCACTGTAATAGTGGGTAGTGAAATACAGTAAACAGCCTTACCTACTTTTAAAAGACCTCGCCTCCTGCAAAATAAATGCAGGGGTACCTCGATATCAAAAAATTGTTTGCAGGGGTTCCTTGAGATCTAAAAGTTATTTGTAGGGTACAAAGGTTGAGATAGGCTGCTCTAGAGGGTTGCCAGAAATGTACAGTTTATACAGATATTTCCAGTTGTGTGCTGCATATATAAAACTGCAGCATTTAGTACAGGTCAGATTACATGGGTCTGCAACCAAGTACAGCATACAGAGGTGCCTGAACACAACAGTACACAAGGGTGTCTCCAGTAATATACATATACAGGGGTTTCCCAAAAATAGGGCAGTATATAAAGAGATGTCCCCAGGTCTGGAAGGTACACCCATAACTCCCAACCGTCCTTTTTTTTGGAGTGACAGTCCCTCATTTGGGAACCAAATCCCCGTCCCTCTTTTTTCCTCATTTGTCCCTCTTTCAGGACTGATGTACAAATCTATGTAAGTATAAGTATATGCGGTGCCACCAGAAAGGAAAATTAATTATTTACAGATATGCTGCCAGTACAGAACAGTATAAAATGTACAGAGTCACCCTTAATATTGGAAGGGATCTCTAGTGGAAAACAACAGAGTGTTGTTATTACAATATGACAGCTTACATATATGGAGGTACAGGGCTGGAACAAAATGTCACCAGCACTAGGGAACTAACATAGCTGCCCTAGTAAAGAAAGTATATACAGATGTAGAAATGCCCCCAGAGGCTAAGGTAGTACACATATACAGAGTGCTCCCAAGCACATAACAGTACATACATGCACAGAGGTGTCCCCAATACAAGAGAGTCTATACACCATTCATGACAGAGAGATGCCTCTACTATAGTACTATAGGGCAGAGTATATGCATGTGTTATCCCAGCCCTTTCACATAGCCTACAATTATAGCTAAAATTGCACAAATACTGAAGTTTACTGCTTCAGTGTTTTGGGGTTGTATAAGAGAATATTGGGAGCAACAACACCATGAAGTCCAAAGAACACACCAGGCAGGTCAGGGATAAAGTTATTGAGAAATTTAAAAGCAGGCTTAGGCTACAAAAATATTTCCAAAGCCTTGAACATCCCACGGAGCACTGTTCAAGCGATCATTCAGAAATGGGAGTATGGCACAACTGTAAACCTAGCAAGACAAGGCCGTCCACCTAAACTCACAGGCCGAACAAGGAGAGCACTGATCAGAAATGCAATCAAGAGGCCCATGGTGACTCTGGACGAGCTGCAGAGATCTACAACTCAGGTGGGGGATCTGTCCATAGGACAATTATTAGTCATGTACTGCACAAAGTTGGCCTTTATGGAAGAGTGGCAAGAAGAAATCCATTGTTAAGAGAAAAGCATAAGAAGTCCCCTTTGGAGTTTGCCACAAGCCATGTGGGGGACACCGCAAACATGTGGAAGAAGGTGCTCTGGTCAGAGGAGACCAAAATGGAACTTTCTGGCTATAATGCAAAACACTATGTGTGGCGGAAAACGAACACTGCACATCACTCTGAACACACCATCCCCACTGTCAAATATGGTGGTGTCAGCATCATGCTCTGGGTGTGCTTCTTTTCAGCAGGGACATGGAAGCTGGTCAGAGTTGATGGGAAGATGGATGGAGCCAAATACAGGGCAATCTTGGAAGAAAACCTCTTGTAGTCTGCAAAAGACTAGAGACTAGGGCAGAGGTTCACCTTCCAGCAGGACAACGACCCTAAACATAAAGCCAGGGCAACAATGGAATGGTTTAAACCAAAACATATCCATGTGATAGAATGGCCCAGTCAAAGTCCAGATCTAAATCCAATCGAGAATATGTGGCAAGATCTGAAAACTGCTGTTCAGAAACTCTGTCCATCTAATCTGACTGAGCTGGAGCTGTTTTGCAAAGAAGAATGGGCAAGGATTTCAGTCTCTAGATGTGCAAAGCTGGTAGAGACATACCCTAAAAGATTGGCAGCTGTAATTGCAGCAAAAGTTGGATGTACAAAGTATTGACTCAGGGGGCTGAATAATTACGCACACCCCACTTTGCAGTTTTTTTTTTATGTTTGGAATCATGTATGATTTTCGTTCCACTTCTCACGTGTACACCACTTTGTATTGGTCTTTCACATGGAATTCCAATAAATTATTCATGTTTGTGGCAGTAATATGACAAAACGTGGAAAACTTCAAGGGGGCCGAATACTTTTGTAAACCACTGTAGGGTCAATGCATGTTAATATAAAAAGGTGCCCCAGGTACTGGATAGTACACATAATGGATAGAACACCCGTGTTCTCCCCAGAATTTTTTTCCAGCCGGGTGGGGCGAGATAAGAGAATGCAGGGTCAGTGCTTCTGTGTGCAACTTGCTTACTGAATACGAGGTGAGCTGATGACAGCCAGATGCTCATCAAAACTAGCCGGGTGAAGCACCCAGCTAAAATAACCTAGGGAAAACGCTGGTACACTCATATTAAAGGAAACCAGATACAATAATTTTTTTTTTTTATACATACCTGGGCTCCAGCCCCATCCGCATGGATCGCTCCCATGCCGCCGTCCTCAGTCTTCTCCAGCTCTGGTACCAGGTCCCGTAACTTCAGCCAGACGCAGACAGTATGCGCAACAGAAATGCGCCCTCTACATATCTCTCCGGCAGTTGCTGGAGAGATACGTACAGAGCGCATTTCTTTTGCGTCAGACTGGTTTCGACTGGCTGAAGTTACTGGTCCCAGAGCAGGAGAAGACTGAGGACACCAGCACGGGGGCGCTGCAGGAAGTCCCAGGAATGCATAAAATGTGTTTCTTTTATCGCCTCTGGTACACTTTAAGGCCCCCGAGAACAGTATACATACAGAGGTGCCCCTTTACAACACAGCATACATATCCAGAGGTGAGACCAGTATAGTATGCATATACAGAAGTTAGCCCAGTCAGTACAATATACAAATACAGAGGCGAGCCAAGTACAGCTTAGTATACATATACAGAGTTGAGCCAATAACAGGATACAAATACAGAGTTGAGCCAAGTACAGTACACAGAGTTGAGCCATGTACAAAACATATTCACCAATTTTTCTAATTACAGGGCAGAGTACATATGCAGAGTTGTCACAAGTACATGACATTATTGTATACAGATATTTAGGGGGTTAAACTGTGGAGAACAGAGTACAAGCTATATAGGGATGTCCTCAGTACATGACATCATTTACATATTTAGAAGTTCCTCCAGTACAGAGCAGTACATACATATGCAGAGGTACCCCAGTGCAGGACAGACACACCCATACAAAGAAAGATGTAAGCAGTACAGCAAAGGGAGTGCCCCCAGTAAAAAAAATAAAGTGGAAATACACAGAGACATCACAACTAGTACAGGAAGTTTATACACACAAAAGTGGTCCCAGGATAGTGTACAAAAGTGCTGCAGTGCAGCATACAGGTGTCCCCAATACATGACAGAATGCATACATAAAGCTACCCTAGTTTAAGACAGTATACTTGTAAGCCGCTGTCAAATACAGGACACTGTATATATACATAAACTGAAACTAACACAAGAAGTATATGTATATAAAGAAAACTCACCAGTACAATACGCCACGGCAGATAAGATCATTTTAAAGCACAGGATGTTAATATTCTGCTTCCATGAATCATGAAGTAGAAACAGCGCAGATATATTTTAGGATTTGTATCAGCTGTAACAAGGATTTTCTCTTTAGCTTTACTGGCAATTTTAGAACACCTCAAGTGTTATTCTGGATCCACATCATACAATTTTTCAGCTGATCTACCTGGCCGATCGATTTAAAGCATGTCCGATCTGAGAATCGAACGATTTTTTGAGCGATTATATGACCGATTTCCGTTCGTTTCTACCGAAATCGGTCAGAAAATCACTCAAAAAATAGTTCGATTCTTAGATTGGACATGCTGGAAATAATTGATTGGCCAGGTAAAATCGGCTGAAAAATTATATGGTGTGGATCCTTCATTAAGAACCAGCTACCATTTTAAAGGGGGCCTGGCTACCAGGCATTTATCCAGCCTGATAGATTATATATATTATATGACAGTATAAACATAAATAGAATACAGATGCACACTACAGGACATAACAGAATATACAAAACAGAAATAACATTAGTACAAGATAGATATACATACACACACACACTATACATATAGAGGACAAAGATATAAGCACAGGACAGTATATACAGAACACATAGTATACTAAACACAGAGATGTCAGTACAGGGCAGTATGGGTGTCACGATACATACACAGATGTCCCCAGTAATGGACAGCAGAATAAATAAGAAGGTACCAAGCAAAGTATAAACAGATTCCAAGCAAAACACAGTATAAACAGATATTCCCAGTAGAGTACTGAGTATAATATACACCCAGTAGACTGAAGCACAGACTAAACAGGTGTGCACCTAAGCGCAGTGTACACAGGTGTCTCCAGTAAAGGCAGTACAGAGGTATCACCAGTATTTAAATTTAGGTACCAGACAGTAGATACATTTGGAGAAATATCTTTAGAATGAGAAAGTATAATCAGATATGTCACCATAAGCAGGGATCACAGTGGGGAAATCTCATGCCTTTTGCCACAATGTGAAATCTCCCTTAATGAGTGCCTATGGAAATTTGCAGTTAAGTGTAGCAATGTATGTTTTACAGAGATATCATGGTTTTGGTGACCCAGTGGGAAACCTCAGAGAAATCCTGCTAACGTGATTGGTTGCTGTATCAACCGTTCTCTAATCACAGCACTCTCTACAACTTGTGTTGTAATTGGTAATAGCAAGTACGCCCACTCTATTCGGCCAATTACAACACTTCAATTTGTAGAGGGTGCTGTGACAGGTCAACCGTTGAAACAGCAACCAATCCCATTAGAAGAATTTCCCTATGAGGTTTACCACTAAGCCACCTAAACCACACTAGCTCAAGTTTTACCGTGCTAGACTAGACTAGTTTAGGTGAGAGCAGGAACCTCATAGGGAAATTCTGCTGACATGATTGGGTGGACAGCACCTTCTCAAACTACTAAGGATTCAGATAGGCTGTAGTAAACTACGCCCACACGATTCAGCCAATCACAATGCTTTGTGCTGTCGAAGGAGCTGTGAATTCAAAACTGTTCCCTATGAGGTTTCCTACTGGGTCCCCTAAAGTTGAGTAGCACCAGTTTTGCCATGTGTGGGAAAAGAACACTAAAAGGTCACCAATGGAAAAAATGTGGCCATGATCCCTGTCTCCATATCTCTCCCCCTCTCTACTTATATGCAAACAAAAAATGCAGGATAATATACTTAAAACAGAGGTGCCAACAGCATACCATATTAGGCATATACAGTGATGGGGATTTAAACTTCAGAACTCAAATCTCTGCTGTGGTGAAATCATCCTATTTTCACCTGAAGAACATTGCAAAAATCAAGCACCTCATACCCCCAGAAGATCTGCCAACCTTAGTCCACGCCTTCATCACATCCCGACTGGACTACTGCAATGCTCTCTACACTGGCCTTCCAAAAAAGGTCTTGTACCGCCTACAGCTGATACAGAATACTGCTGTCAGACTGCTAACCAACCAACCCCGTCACTGCCACATAACACCAGTCATGCACTCCCTTCACTGGCTACCTATAGAATGGAGGGTCCTATTCAAGATCAGCCTACTGACATTTAAATCCCTGAATAATCTAGGCCCTGGATACATGAAAGATATGTTTCAGCTGCGTAGCAATCCCCACATTCTCAGATCAACAGGTTCTAATAATCTAGAGTCCACTTGGAAACTTTTGGTCCCAGAGCCTTCTGTCATGCTGCCCCTACGTTTTGGAACTCCTTACCTCAACAGATCAGTACAGCTCCATCCCTGGACATGTTTAAATCCAGACTGAAAACCCACCTGTTCAGTTTGGCATTTGCAGAAATAACTTTTGTTGTGTGAATACTTCATCCTACTAATTACTGAATCTGAGAGAGCCTAAGCGCTTTGAGTCCTATGGGAGAAAAGCGCTATAGAAATGTTATTGTATGTCCCCGGTACAGGCAAAAATATATGCAGAGGTAACAACAGTGCAGAATACTATGTATACAGGCAGTGGCGCAGCTAGACATAATGGGGCACCATAGCAAAATTTTGACCGGGCCATTATACAGTATTTATGCACTCTTGAGCAATGCCACCTTCCCCTACCTTATGAATATATTGAGCAATTGACATTCTCATAAATTGCACACTGTGTATATTCCACGAGCACTGAGACAAAGTAAGAGGGTGGAGCAACAAAGCAAAGATAATAGTGAACACATGAAGCAATATCTGGCCCCCCTCTTCTCCAGGACCCCATAATACTTAATATCGCTGCTATGGCTATTACTACATCCCTGTATACAGGTGTCAATGTCTCAGAATTATACAGAAACAAATGTAAGCTGGACAGGATAACAATCTTTGCAAAAGGTGCCACCAGTATGCATATAAAACCATGTCACCAGTACAAGATGCAATGCAGGGGTGCCACCTGTATGCATATAAAATGTCACCAGTACAGGCAGGATGATGTGCATATGCAGGGGTACCACCTGTATGCATATAACATGTCACCAGTACAAGATGATGTGCATATGCAGGGGTGCCACCTGTATGCATATAAAATGTCACCAGTACAAGATGATGTGCATATGCAGGGGTGCCACCTGTATCCATATAAAATGTCACCAGTACAGGATGATGTGCATATGCAGGGGTGCCACCTGTATCCATATAAAATGTCACCAGTTCAGGATTATGTGCATATGCAGGGGTGCCACCTGTATGCATATAAAATGTCACCAGTACAGGATGATGTGCATATGCAGGGGTGCCACCTGTATCCATATAAAATGTCACCAGTTCAGGATTATGTGCATATGCAGGGGTGCCACCTGTATGCATATAAAATGTCACCAGTACAGGATGATGTGCATATGCAGGGGTGCCACCTGTATGCATATAAAATGTCACCAGTACAGGATGATGTGCATATGCAGGGGTGCCACCTGTATGCATATAAAATGTCACCAGTACAGGATGATGTGCATATGCAGGGGTACCACCTGTATGCATATAACATGTCACCAGTACAAGATGATGTGCATATGCAGGGGTGCCACCTGTATCCATATAAAATGTCACCAGTTCAGGATTATGTGCATATGCAGGGGTGCCACCTGTATGCATATAAAATGTCACCAGCTCAAGATGATGTGCATATGCAGGGGTGCTACCTGTATGCATATAAAATGTCACCAGCTCAAGATGATGTGCATATGCAGGGGTGCCACCTGTATGCATATAAAATGTCACCAGCTCAGGATGATGTGCACATGCAGTGGTGCCACCTGTATGCATATAAAATGTCACCAGCTCAGGATGATGTGCATAAGCAGGGGTGTGGCACGAAGCGAGGACCGTGCCCGCAGCCCAGCGAGCGGGCAAGGGGACACTGATTCTACTTAAAAGGACTATATCACTTTAAATGTATGCTATTCTGTCGGGTATGCTAAAGTGTTGGAACACCGGTACTGGTGACATTTTATATGCATACAGGTGGCATGTCACCAGTACAGGATGATGTGCATATACAGGGTGCGACCAATACAGGACAGCATTCAAATACAGTGGTGACAACAGCACAGAGGCGCCAGTCTATTTGAGGTGACCCAGTACAGATAACTATCCATATACTGCTGTCAGAATGCAGCACATTAGACATATACCGACACGTCACTGGCACAGGACATTCTACATATAGAGCAGAGGCCTCCATACTCACCGCTCTGCCGGCTATTGCTGACACTGTTAATGATATAATGGGAGACTTTGGAGTTCTCGCTGACAGACAGCACGTAGTCGCCGGGGATGGTGGTGGAGTCCCGCACCAGGAAGACTCCGTGCCGCTGGCCCTGCAGCAGGGTGACCGCCTCCTGCCGGTTCTGCCTCCCCCAGTACCAGCTCGCTCGGTCCTCGGAGTCGAAATTGCCGGCCATAGCCTTTCCTCCCCTTCTTTTCGCTGCCCGGCTCTAGGCGCCAACCGACGCCGCCCGATAACACACAGCTACCGATCCCGACCTCACCAAACCCGAAATGGCGGCACAGGAAAGATCTGACCTCACCTTCCGGAAGTGCGTCAACCAGCCGCGACACGGGGCGTAGAACAAACCGCGCCGCCTGGCCGCCAGAGGTCACATGGTCCAAATAGATCTCTGCGCGGAGTGGCTGAGATGGGCTTCAGTGGTGTGGTCCCCTGCTGAGCCTATAGCACCTCATAATACTGTCAGGATGTAAAGAATATAGGTTAGCTTCTGTTTTATACTGGTGTACTAGTTTACTTTGTACAACCCTAGAAAAATACTGGTGCATAGCTCCCGACTGTCCCTCTTTAGGAGTCCTGTACCTCTTTCCTCCTCATTTGTCCCTCTTTCTATGTAAATATACAAATATTTATCTGCTAAAAAATGTTTGACTCTAAACTTTATTCTGCCCTTTACATTGATATATTACTAATTTTAAAATGTTAATATGAAGTAAAATGAACCAGGATGGAAAGGACCAGTGTGCTTTGAATTATAAAACAACATTTTTCTTATGAAATCTTTATGGTATGCATGACTAGGGGTGTGGTGGGGGCGTGATCAGGGCTGTGGCAGGGGCATGGCTTAAGTGTCCCTCTTTCTCATCTCAAAATGTTTGAAGGTATGCTGGTGTACTAGTTTACTTTGTGTAATCCTAGAATAATACTGATGTACTAGTTTACTTTGTGCAACCCTAGAATAATACTGGTGTACTAGTTTACTTTGTGCAATCCTAGACTAATACTGGTGTACTAGTTTACTTTGTGCAACCCTATAATAATACTGGTGTACTAGTTTACTTTGTGCAACCCTAGAATATCACTGTAGTACTCCTTTGCTTTGTGCATCCCTAGGATAAAACAAAATACCCTTTTTTAGACCCATCATGTTTTATCTGGATTGTTACTTCAGACAGAAACATCACCAGCCTGCACTCCACGTCCAAGTCCCGCCCATGAGGATGTTACATTGCTGATTTTTACCCCCTGCTTCAGGATTGCCATAAGCTGTCCACATGCAGTCTTCCTCTAAAACAAAAATATTGGTAAGAAATGCAAGTTTGGTGTAAACTGAGGATTATTTCTGTTTGTTTCCATGTAGATAGGAAATCATTGAAAAATCCTACATTTTCCCAAACTTTCAGGTAGCCAGTCCATAGCTCCCAACTCTTAGGCAACTAAATCCCTCTGTCCCTCTTTCTTCATCATATGTCCCTCTTTCAGGACTCATGTATAGATCTATGTAAAGATATGTTTTTCTCCTGGAAAATGTGTTTAACAGTTCCATCATTTAAATTGATATATTTGCTACAGTAGAATCTCATTATAATAAACTCTGATATAGTAAACTTCTGGATATAGTAAAATCTGTCCTCAGGTCCCAGCAAATGCATCTGTATAACTATACAATGTATGACCAATTCTCATATAGTAAACTACTTTTCCTGGTCCCTTAGAGTTTACTATAAAGGAAATCTACTGTATTTTAAAATGTTAAAATAAAGGAAAACTAATGATGATAGAGCAGACCACTGTGGCCTCAATTTTAAAACTTCATATTTCGCTTCTGAATTCTTTCTGGTATCAGTGGCCAAGGGTGTGATCAGGGGTGTGTCTTAAAATGTCCCTCTTTCTGTTGTCAAAAAGTTGGAAGGTATGACCGTCTGTATAAGGGCTGACTCACATTACCAGAGCTTTATGCATAATAAAATCTGGTATTTGTAAGAGAAAAAAAATCGCTTTTTTGAAGCCTAGACCTCAATAAGGTAAGACCTCTTACCTATTTATAGTGTGACTACTGATACCTTGGGCGCCTCCTATCCTCCCCTTAGTGTTTACAGTAGCCTCCCTAAGAGGAGGTTGCTTAGTCTTCGATCTCATTTTGAGTTAAAGACGATTTTTTATTTTGGAGCTGCGACCACCTTACCGAGCCAGGGCCGAGAGAGGATGGTACTTCCTCACATGTGCAAAATAGTGGTTGCTGGGATTGCAACCCACACTTGTGAGTATTTTGACACTTGTTTACACATTTTTCCAACACCAACCAGACAGTACTACACGAGATTGGGCTCCCAGTGTCCCTGTGTCTTTTTTCTCGCCTCCAAAGATTTACACACACACACACACTTTCCACTAAAATAAGACAGAATCTTATATTCATTCTTGCTCCAAAAGATGCATTTTATGGCTTATTTTCAGGGGCTGTATTATTTTCCCATGAAGAACAATCAGTGCTACTCTACTTTAGGTGAACCAGCAGGAAACCTCATAGGGAACAGCTGCCCATTCACAGCACCCTCTTAGAGCACAAAGCATTGTGATTGGCTGAATAGTGAGGATGTTGTTTACTAGAGCCTATTGGAAATCTAGCAGTTCGAGAGGGTGCCGTCCACCCAGCCTTGTTAGATAACTTTTTTCCTATGAGGTTTTCTGCTGGGTTCCCTAAAGTAGACTAGTGCCCATCAATCTACATTTAGTGAATTGAAAAGCTTCTGCTATGCAATGTTATGGGTGATTTTTATAAAATCATATCACTCAAGTGGGATCGCACTCATAGCATTACATTAGCAAGAGCTTTTCAAATCACAAGCGCCTAGAAATGGCTTAGTAACGTATTGCTAGTTGGTTCCAGGCCTTATTCTTGAACAAAAAAAAACATTCATTCAAATATAGACACGTCATTGCATGCTAGAACATAATTATAACTATCCAAACCCTTAATTTCATCATGGATTTATTTTGACTGTATTTCCTTTTTCAGTGTACAAAAATCTACATTTAGAGAGAGCTCAGCACTTTTCAACCCTTGTTTTGGGTTTTCCTCGGTGGAGGGTCTGTTTCTCCTGCATCCTACTGCCAATTGATTTTACTGTTTTACCTGTATATCATAGCTTCCTGGACACTATTTAATTGCCTTCTTTTATGAACTGTAAGTAGGGCTTATTTTTGGAGTATGGCTTATATAGCCAGCATTAGAGCAAATAAAACCGGTATATTGTATCTGACAGTAATGCAGTGCTGACCTGTATTGTCTTTTTCTGCATAGGGAACATCAATACAATTCACATCACTTACTGTACGCACCCGGAAGACTCAGAATGTGGGCTAATAGGGTGACTCGTTTGCTGGTACGGCGCTGCATGCCCAGAGGCTCTTGTACTGTAAATAATGAAATACAACAATTAGCATCAGCGTTTGCTGTCCTTCCACAGCATAGACCCCAGATGGCCAGTTGTGGGGTCTCATCTGTGCCTGGGGTAATGGTAGGTATCCTGCAAAAGATTCGCTCATACAGTACGTCCACTGAGGAACCTCATACTATGCACAATGGAGAACCACACCAATTACCCCCTTTGGATCCAGACAGCAGCTGGGAAGAGGAGGAGGTGGAAGTGGAGAGAGGTATGACTTTGTTTTGCTGTCAGTAAATATCATACTTTTGTCCGCTTTAAAGAGAAATCTAAAACTGGGTACACACAGAACAATTTTCCGTCAGATTGACAGATTAAACAGATAATTTCTGATCGGGAGCAATTTGGATGACTACACATGATGCAACTTCTTATCAGATCACTCGTCGATCTGAAAATTGTACCGTATGTATGAGGCTTAACGGACAACTGTAGTGAGAGGGATGTGGAGGCTGCCATATTTATTTCCTTTTAAGCAATACCAGTTGCCTGGCTATCCTGTTGATCCTCTGCCTCTAATACATTTAGCAATTGACTCTGAACAAGCATGCAGCAGATCAGGTGTTTCTGACATTATTGTCAGATCTGACAGGATTAGCTGCATGCTTGTTTCTGGTGTTATTCAGACACTTCTGCAGCCAAATAGATCAGTCGGGCTACCAGGCAACTGGTGTTGCTTAAAAGGAAATAAATATGGCAGCCTTTACATACCTCTCGCTACAGTTGTCCTTTAACCTTTGTTGAGAAACAAGCAATCCCTTAAATTAAGCTCTACAAATTGTTAGAGTTATAGGATACCTGAGGTCAGAGACATATGTTGGCTGCCATATTAATTTATTTTCAAACAGTACTGCAATGTTCTCCCTAGAATTTTTTTTTTTCAGCCGGGTGGCATTAAAAGTAGCCATGTGGGGCGCGACGGGGAAATGCAGGGCTGGCCCAAATCTGCTTACAGCATAGGAGGAGGAGGGGACTTGCTGATGTCAGCTGGATGCTCCCCAAAATTAGCCGGGTGGAGCACCTGGCTAAAAGAGCCTGGGGAGAACACTGGTACTTGTTGCCTGGCATCCCGCTGATCTTTCATGCATCAGTAGTATCTGAATCGCACACCTGAAACAAGCATGTGCCAAAGTCAGTCAAACTTGTAACACCTGATCTGTATTTGAAACAGAGGATCAGCAGGATAGCAAGGCAATATGCATTGTTAAAAGGAAATATCTATGGCAGCCCTGATATCCCTCTTAACATCAGGTGTCTTTTAATGTCACATAAAATTTGGATTTATTCACTGTGTATGTTTGACTTCAGCTGTTCATCTACTCCACACTGAGGGCTCGTTCACACTAGGGGCATTTTCAGCCTTTTTTCAAGCGCAGGTGATTTTTAAAATCAACTACAAAACGCTTGTGCAATGAATCTCTATGAGAAAGTTCGTATCAGCACGGTTTGTGCGCTGTGCATGCAGCAAAGCGGTGCCTGTACTATTTTTGGGGCGATTTTGCCTCAATGGAAGGTATAGGAAAAATGCAAACGCTCACAAAATCTCTTTGAGCAGCGATTGCGGTCACGTTTTTTTAACCACTTTGGTACCAGCAGCCTCTGCCCCCTTAAGGACAAGAGGATGCTGGTACACTAAAATGCCTCTTCCTGACGAATCGCCGCAAAAATCCACTGGTCACGCCGTTCAGTCCCTGTCGCAGGTTCCTCTATCTGCCGTCTCTATGACAGCAGAGCGCTGTGCGCCAGTCAGGAGCCGCTTTCATTGGCTCCTGTTCCTGTCCGTCAATGTAAGTCAATGGGATTGGCTTACAGTGATGACAGGGCCAGGAGCCAATGAAAAATGGCTCCTGACCTGCACACAGTGCTCTGCTGTCATAGAGACGGCAAGGCAAGTGAATTGCGGCGGGGTCAAATCGGCGAGATCGTCGGTAACGGCGGGGACGCGCGGTTAATGGGACGTTGAACCTACGTCCAGTCAGGGCCGCAGCGCTACCTGCTGGACGTAGATTCAACCTACGTCGGTCCGGATCCGGTTAAGGATAGATGCATTGTATTTATTCTTTTCCGGGTCAAAGAGTTCACTTCCTGACTTGCGTCAGGGAGTGAATTACAAAACCGCTCTAGAAAAGTACTCAGAAAAGTGCTTTTACCAGAAGTGCAGCGCGCAGTGGAGCGCCGGGAGGGGGGAAAAAAGCGCACAAAAACGTGAAACGCTTGCGTTTCCATTTTTAGGTGTAAATAAGTTCTGAGTCAGTGAATCCCTCCAGGCACTCTGTGGGGTTGTGGAAAATAAGTAACAACAGTTAGGGCCCATTCACACTAGAGTGTTTTGCCGGCGATTTTGGTTAATGGGTATTATTGCACTAGCGCTTTTAAAAAGCAAATGCAAACGTGTAGCCTGCATCATTTTCAGGCAATTTCCCGGCGATCGCGTTTAGTGCTATAGAAGCGCTACTCGCGATTGCAGAAAAATCGCTGCAGTGTCCAGTGATTTTTTTCTGCGTTAATCGCGGAAAAATCACTCCCACAAAACGTTTTGCACTTTTAGGTGTGAATGGGACTTTAATGTTCAATGCAGCTAATTACTCCTGCAGGACAGGGCAAGTACCTGCACTGCCTCTACTGAAAATTAGCACAACACAGGGTACATCATTTCACAATAAACAAATATATTCCATCATTTGAATTTTACTTTTTCCATTTTTAAATTATTACTTTCAATGTTATAAAAATAAGCTGTTGTTTGTTTGTTTGTTTTTCAAACAATCAATATTCCTCCACATTTCACTAAAACAAACAAAGATGCTCTCATTGTAAACATTAACCACTTGAGGACCACAGTCTTTCTACCCCTTAAGGACCAGGCACTTTTTTTCCATTCAGACCACTGCAGCTTTCACGGTTTATTGCTCGCTCATACAACCTACCACCTAAATGAATTTTGGCTCCTTTTCTTGTCACTAATAAAGCTTTCTTTTGGTGCTATTTGATTGCTCCTGCGATTTTTACTTTTTATTATATTCATCAAAAAAGACATGAATTTTGGCAAAAAAATGATTTTTTTAACTTTCTGTGCTGACATTTTTCAAATAAAGTAAAATTTCTGTATACATGCAGCGCGAAAAATGTGGACAAACATGTTTTTGATAAAAAAAACCCCATTCAGTGTATATTTATTGGTTTGGGTAAAAGTTATAGCGTTTACAAATTATGGTGCAAAAAGTGAATTTTCCCATTTTCAAGCATCTATGACTTTTCTGACCCCCTGTCATGTTTCATGAGGGGCTAGAATTCCAGGATAGTATAAATACCCCCCAAATGACCCCATTTTGGAAAGAAGACATCCCAAAGTATTCACTGAGAGGCATAGTGAGTTCATAGAAGATATTATTTTTTTGTCACAAGTAAGCGGAAAATGACACTTTGTGACAAAAAAAAAAAAAAAAAAAAGTTTCCATTTCTGCTAACTTGCGACAAAAAAAAATGAAATCTGCCACGGACTCACCATGCCCCTCTCTGAATACCTTGAAGTGTCTACTTTCCAAAATGGGGTCATTTGTGGGGTGTGTTTACTGTCCTAACATTTTGGGGGGTGCTAAATTGTAAGCACCCCTGTAAAGCCTAAAGGTGCTCATTGGACTTTGGACCCCTTAGCGCAGTTAGGCTGCAAAAAAGTGCCACACATGTGGTATTGCCATACTCAGTAGAAGTACTATAATGTGTTTTGGGGTGTATTTTTACACATACCCATGCTGGGTGGGAGAAATATCTCTGTAAATGACAATGTTTTCATTTTTTTTACACACAATTGTCCATTTACAGAGTTATTTCTCCCACCCAGCATGGGTATGTGTAAAAATACACCACAAAACACATTATACTACTTCTCCCGAGTACGGTGATACCACATGTGTGGCACTTTTTTGCACCCTAACTGCGCTAAAGGGCCCAAAGTCCAATGAGTACCTTTAGGATTTCACAGGTCATTTTGCGGAATTTGATTTCCAGACTACTCCTCACGGTTTAGGGCCCCTAAAATGCCAGGGCAGTATAGGAACCCCACAAATGACCCCATTTTAGAAAGAAGACACCCCAAGGTATTCCGTTAGGAGTATGGTGAGTTCATAGAAGATTTTATTTTTTGTCACAAGTTAGTGGAAAATGACACTTTGTGAAAAAAAACAATAAAAATCAATTTTCCGCTAACTTTTGACAAAAAATAAAATCTTCTACGAACTTACCATACTCCTAACGGAATACCTTGGGGTGTCTTCTTTCTAAAATGGGGTCATTTGTGGGGTTCCTATACTGCCCTGGCATTTTAGGGGCCCTAAACCGTGAGGAGTAGTCCGGAAATCAAATTCCGCAAAATGACCTGTGAAATCCTAAAGGTACTCATTGGACTTTGGGCCCTTTAGCACAGTTAGGGTGCAAAAAAGTGCCACACATGTGGTATCGCCGTACTCGGGAGAAGTAGTACAATGTGTTTTGGGGTGTATTTTTACACATACCCATGCTGAGTGGGAGAAATAACTCTGTAAATGGACAATTGTGTGTAAAAAAATCAAAAGATTGTCATTTACAGAGGTATTTCTCCCACCCAGCATGGGTATGTGTAAAAATACACCCCAAAACACATTGTACTGCTTCTCCCGAGTACGGCGATACCACATGTGTGGCACTTTTTTGCACCCTAACTGCGCTAAGGGGCCCAGAGTTCAATGAGTACCTTTAAGCTTTACAGGGGTGCTCAAAATTTAGCACCCCGCCCACTTGCCAGGACAGTTAACAAACCCCACAAATGACCCCATTTTGGAAAGAATACACGCTAAGGTATTCCATGAGGGCCATGGTGAGTTCATAGAAAATTTTATTTTTTGTCACAAGTTAGCGGAAAATGACATTTTGTGAAAAAAAAACAAAAACACAAAACCACAATTTCTGCTAACTTGTGACAAAAAATAAAACATTCTATGAACTCACCATGCACCTCACGGAATACTTTTGGGTGTCCTCTTTCCAAAATGGCATCATTCGTGGGGTCTGTCCTGGCATTTTAGGGTCTCTGCAATCATTACATGTATGGCCAGTATTAGGAGTTTCTGCTATACTCCTTATATTGGGCATAAGGGTAATGCACTGTGGGCTGAAAGGAAAAATGAACGTCAAACAATCAATCAATGTGTATGAAAAAATATCTGCCAAAAAAATTTGGAAAAAAAAAAAAAAGGAGGAAGGCGTCTTCCAGGACATAGGAGCTGCCGCCCCAAAAATCCAAACCCACCAGCTCGTATGCCCTGGCAAACCTGATTTATCCATTCACACCGATCGATGTGGATGAACAAATCATTGCCAGAGTTCTTTTTTGATACAAAGTGTTTGCCAAAGCATTTGAATCCCCAACACCACTCCTCGGCCCATATGCCTCGGCAAACGTATCTTTTTGACTGCGGAGGAGAAATCTCGTCCTGCAGCGCTGCATGCACCGACTTGTGTGTAAGCTGACAGACGCGCAATGTTCTGTCAGGATGCACCATCAGTGCTGCAGCTGGTTAGTCGTTCGCTCGGTCCACCTGGAAGGTTATTGGATGGAAAAAGGAAAAAAAACACACAAAAAAAAAACAAAAAACAGGCAAGCAGCAAAGCAATTACTTCATTAACATTAATAAAACTGAACTTTTTTAATAAAAACCTTAACATTGCAAACTAAACATTAGCTTCTTTGCTTACCTGTTTTTTGTTTTTTTTAACTTACCTCCCGAGGACAAACCTCTCCTCCCCCATGGGACAATGTGCGAAGTGCAAATCGCACAGAGTTGTGGCGAAGTACATTACGCATTTTGTCCCAAGTGAAAGGAGAGGTTTCTGGCAGCCCTGTGTATTACGCTCTCTCAAAACCAGATGTTTGGTTTCACACTGCATATTGACATATCCGGTGGGTTGAGCCCGCCGCACCGTATCGTCCAAAACAGACCTTCAGGGAATACCACAAGAGTAGCATTCGGCCTAGTAATGGACTGCGTCGCCATAGACTAACATGACTTCCGGGCCGATCGAAATTGCCACAGAAGCCACGCAGTAACGTAGGCATGCACTAGCGTTAAGTCAAGCACTTCCGGCGTAGGGGGGGGACCGCAAAGTGTGACTTTCGCTAGGCATTTTGCCCTAACGCATCGCAGCAGTGTGAAATAGCACTGAGAGACCCTTGTGTGCCTACCGCTGTGTCTGTAGTTCCCTACTCTCTAATAGTGTACCTGCTCATGGTACCTCTCAAAACACTCCCCTAGGCATAGTCCAGGCTGGTCAGGGCAGCGGGGACAATAAACAGTGGTGTCACGCCTTGTTCCAGCCCTGCTGCAGACACGACAACGTTTTCTTCGGATTCGGTGACCTGGGGTACTCGGAATCGGATAGGCGTAATGCCTTCCATGCAGCCTGCTAGTTGCATCTTGGGGTTGGGCCCGGGCACCTCCTGGATACAGGAGTTCCATAGTGATCTGTCTCTGAAATTGTAGAAACGATCCAGTTCTCCCAGCCTTACTGTAGAGAACAAAGCTGTTGTAAACTGCCAATTGAATTAAATAAAAGGACACTTTTTTTATACCAGCGCCTTGTTTTGCGGGAAAGTAAATAGGGCGCTAACCTCTGGTCATTGAAGTCCACCCCTCCCATGTTGGTATTATACTCGTGGACGACAAGGGGTTTTTCAATGACCTCAGTTCGCCGTTGAATTTGGACTGTCGTGTCTGCGTGAATGGTGGACAGAAAGTAAACGTCCCTCTTGTCCTTCCATTTCACCGCGAGCAGGTCGTCAGCACTCAATGCGGCCCTCTGCCCCCGTTGAAGTTTGGTGGTAATGAGCCGTTGGGGGAAGCCCCGGCGACTATGCCGCACGGTGCCACAGCATCGGATTCCTTCTAACTTTAAGTGCTGATACACTTGAGTAGTAATTGTCCACATAAAGATGGTACCCCTTCTGGAACAAGGATGACGCCAAGTCCCACACAACCTTTCCACTGCTCCCCAGGTAGTCAGGGCATCCGACCGGCTCCAATTTGGAGTCTTTTCCCTCATAGACCCTAAAATAAGATGTATAGCCTGTGGCTCTTTCACAGAGCTTATACAGTTTCACCCCATACCGGGCGCGCTTGCTTGGGATGTACTGTTTGATGCCAAGGTGCCCGGTAAAACGTATGAGGGACTCATCTACACAGATTTGCTGTTCAGGGGTATAAGCATCTGCAAATTTTGATGACAGGTGGTCTATGAGGGGCCGAATTTTGTGGAGCCGGTCAAAAGCAGGGTGGTCACTTTCATGACAGGTTTCATCATCATTGAAGTGCAGGAAGCGCAGGATGTTCTCAAATCGTGTCCTGGACATGGCAGCAGAGTACAAGGGAACATGTTGTGATGGGTCTGTAGACCAATAAGACCGCAACACATTTTGTTTGATTTGTCCCATGTTTAAGAGAAGGCCCAAAAAAATTTTAAGTTCGGAAACTTGGACTGGTTTCCACCGAAATGGCTGGGCAAGGAAGACATTCGGATTGGCGGTTAGAAATTGTGTGGCTTTACGGTTGGTCTCTGCCACGACTAGGTCTAAGAGATCCTGGGTGATGAACAGATAAAAAAAGTCTAGGGGCGATCCTAGATTATCTGTCATCACCTGGACTCCAGACTGGGCGGCGAAAGGGGGCAGTACGGGTGCGGCGGTATCAGGGGATTGCCAATTTGGATTTGCCAGCACCTCTGGTAAACTAGGGGTAGTACGGGCCCGTGTACTTGATGGCTGCGACTGGGGTGTTACTACACGTGCCACCGAACCAGTTTCAACTTCCACGCTGGTGCTCGCCACTTCACCAGGGTGTACGGAAGTACTGGTTCTAGGTCCAGGAGATGCTGTGCTGCCTGCCCCACCATGAAATCTCAGACCAGCACGAGCACCACTCTGCTGCCCTTGAGGCTGATCCTGCGCCACCTGCAGTCCAACGACATGGGGTGTGGTACGCCTGGCTCTAGCCGGGACCTCAACCTCGTCATCACTATCGGTCAGTGAGCCACTGCTCAATTCAGGTACAAACTCTGACCCAGATGATTCGTCGAATGGTTCGTCCCAATCGTCCTCATCCGACTGGGCCATGTACCTGAGAACCTCATCATCGGAATACCCCTTTCTTGCCATGGTGGACTGCTAAATTTAGGGGGTATTCCTCTGAGACTACCCAGAAAAAAGAGCACCTACTTAGCGAAAGGGAGTATTTGAGCGGTAGAAAGCTGTGATCACTGAGTTTTGATTAAAAAAAAATCAAAACTGATGTTTACAGTGCACAGCTAGTGTACAGTGGTTTTTGCAGTGATCAGAAAAAAAAATTCTGTCACTGCGGTGGGGTGGGCTGAACGCAAGTGCAGGCGAACGATCAGACCTGATCGGGCAAACACTGCGTTTTTTAGTGGATCCTAGTGACCCTAATAGATCTGACTGCGATCAGTAATGATCACTTACAGATACTATATAGTAACAATGTTGATTAGCGACAGTGATGACGCTAATTAGTGACTGTGGTGCAGTGGGCTGAGCACTAACTGACACTAACAAAGGGGCCTAGCTAACTGGCCTCACTGCTAACACTAGTGATACTAAAAAAGTGACAGTTTCCACTGATCACTGTTTTTAGATCACTAGGATAGTGACAGGGGGGTGGTGGCGAGTGGGGAATCAGAAGCAATCACAGGCCAATCACGGGACAATCAAAGCCAATCACAGGCCAATCACGGGACAATCACGGGACAATCACAGGCCAATCACGGGACAATCACAGGCCAATCACGGGACAATCACAGGCCAATCACAGGGCAATCACAGGGCAATCACAGGACAATCAAAGCAAATCACAGGGCAATCGCGGGACAATCAAAGCCAATCACGGGACAATCAAAGCCAATCACAGCCAATCACTGGACAATCACAGGGCAATCACGGGACAATCACAGGCCAATCACGGGACAATCACAGGCCAATCACGGGACAATCACAGGCCAATCACGGGCCAATCACAGGCCAATCACGGGACAGTCACAGGCCAATCACGGGCCAATCACAGGCCAATCACGGGACAATCAAATACAATGACAGCACAATGAAATACAATGACAGCACAATCAAATACAATGCACTGGGAAGGTGATTGGGGGGGGGGGGGGGGGGGTCTGAGGGCGATCTGAGGGTGAGGGGGGTTGATTAGGTGCCTGCACGGGGCAGATTGGGTCCTGATCTGATGGGTGGCAGACACAGGGGGTGACCGATGGGAGGTCAGTGAGTGATTACAGGGGAGAATAGATGTAAACAATGCACTGGGGAGGTTATCAGGGGGGGGTCTGAGGACAATCTGGGGGTCTGGGTGGGTGATCAGGTGCCCCCAAGGGACAGTTTAGGGTCTGCTCTGATGGGTGGTGGTGACAAGGGGTGATAGAAAAGTGAGAGACAGGTGATAGACAGGTGGTCAGTGGGTGAGGCAGATTTATACAGTATACAGGGGTGGGGGGCTGGGGGGGGGGTCTGGGGGGATCTGATGGTAGGGGGGGGGTGATCAAGGGACCCTAGGGGGCAGTTAGGGACCTAATCTACAGATCAGCGTCGGCAGATAGTGGCAGGGGGTGATTGATGGGTTTATTAGGGGGTGCTTGGGTGTACACAGGGGCGTGCTGGGGTGGTCAGGGGGGGTCCTGAGGGCTGGGGTGGGTGATCGGGGGTCTGTGGGTGCAAAAAACCTGTTTGCTGCTCTCACTACAGGGCTGCCTCCTCCTCGGACGATCCGTGCGAAGCTGCGTGCAGAGGAGGAGGAGGCAGCCTGTATAATACACTTTGTCATGTAAACAAAGTGTATTATACATTTCTATTGGCCAGATCGTAAATTTAAACCCCGCCGGCGCTGCTAATTGGCCGGCGGGGTATCGGGCAAGGTGGGCGGGGCCTACCGCCGCGGGGAGCGCGCGTCATAGATGACGCGATCGCTCCCCGTACACGCCTTAAGGACCCGCCGCCGTCAGGCGTATTGCGGTCCTTAAGGCATCCACTTTGCCGCCGCCCATGGGCTGTGGGCGGTCGGCAAGTGGTTAAGGCAGGGAACACACTTGACTGTTTTCGTGCGCGTTTTCTGCACAGAAAAACTGAGAACTTATGTTAATCAATGGGATAGTTCACACTTAATATGATGTTTGTGCGCAGAAAAAAAACTGACATTCTGCATCATGATTCTTCACATTTTGTCAGTTTTCTCTATCAGTTACATCAGCTGGTGTGAAAAAACGCGCACGTTTTTCTGCATAGGAACACACTTGGTGTGCAGAAAAAGTATGCAGAAAAACGCGCGCAGAAAACTGAAAGACAAGTGTGTTCCCTGCCTAAGGGGAATCCGAGGTGAGAGGGATATAGAGGCTGCCATATTTATTACTTTTTAAACAATACCAGTTGCCTGGCTGTCCTGCAGATCATGTGTTTCTAATACTTTTAGACATAGACCCTGAACAAGCATGCAGCAGACCAGGTACTCTGATATGCTTGTTCCAGGGTTTTGACTTAGACACGACTTATGGCATGCAATGTTTACAAGGAAATAAATGTTGCAGCCTCCATATCCCTCTCACATCCCGGTCTAATTACTTTGTACAGCGCTGCGATCTACAGCAGCGGCAACTTCACAGATTGTGATCGGTTTGATGCTGAAATCGATTCACAATCTGTTTGCAGTAAAGGCAGACATACGATCCCTCTCTGATCAGATTCGATCAGAGAGGGATCTATCTGTTGGTCGATCTGATGGCAAATCGACCAGTGTATGGCCACCTTAAGTGTATGGCCACCTTAAATCTAAAGAACAGAGATATATTTGATTGCTATCTTAAAGTGCGTCTTGCGCTACATAAAAAAGCAGACTGAATAAAAATGACAAAATTAACATTAGTATAAGTCTTCTGC
Organism: Hyperolius riggenbachi; assembly: GCF_040937935.1. Lineage (NCBI taxonomy): Eukaryota > Metazoa > Chordata > Amphibia > Anura > Hyperoliidae > Hyperolius > Hyperolius riggenbachi. The sequence continues at coordinate 478,107,263 of NC_090647.1, read as the reverse complement.
AAAAGTGAAGGGCTAATTTGCTTATAATGCTACTTCATGTTTACGCTATATTTATCAGGACAGATATCTGTTTCTCTTTAACAATTGACAGAAATTGAGTTGAACATCTGAGTTCAGCATGGACAGGAGAGGTCTAGGCTAGTCGAGATATTATATGGTCACGCACAGCATTTCAGTAGGATCCTGTATCAGAAAGGAATGTATTTGTGAAATATTTTTAGTAGAGAATGACA